>NC_090829.1:48083207-48385480 GCF_028021215.1 Eschrichtius robustus
AAAATTAACCATCATGCATGGTCTTCCCTCTGTACCTGTCTGTGTCTAAGTTTCCTCTTCCTGTAAAGAAACCAGTCATACTGGATTAGGGCCCACCCGAATGACTCATTTAAATTTAAGACTATCTCCAAACACAGTCACATTCTGAAATCTTGGGGGTGAGCGCTTCCACATATGAATTTTAGAGAACAAATTCAGCCGATAACAGCCATTAATTTAAAAGTAAGCATAACTAGAAAGACAACTGAAAGGGAAAAACAGTCCTCCTAATATTAAAAATGTGTTATTTCCTCTGACTTTAGGATAAAGCATGTTTTTGAATCCTCAGATAAACCAATTAATTGGAATGGGAAATAACTTTTTAATATATTCCTGTTTCTACAACCTAGAAGTCAATTTTGTTTTCCTTTGCCAAGGATATTTCTATTATCACAGTAACTAGAGATTAGATTTTAGAAAATTTTTTATTCTGGTTATATGCGGATTTCTGTTTTCATTTTATGTTTTGAAATTTCAAGTTAGTGAGAAACATGTAAGGTGTTTTATCTTGAGTTATGAACTAATTTGAGGTTGCTATTAAAAACAGAGCCACGTTTCTGCTTTTCCTGGCAATATAAGAAATAAACGATGGGAAAATTCCCAATAAAAATGAAGGAGAAAATCAACAAGAGAATATAAAATAAGGACAAAACAGAAAACACATCGTCAATGGTTCTTTCAAATCATAAATGTAATCTTACAACATTATCTCTTATGTTTTATATCAGTATCTTATATCACTTATATTTCTCAAATCTGTTTAACTAAAGGTAAAGTGCTTCCCTTTCTCTGATACCAAAGAAATGCTTCTGTTATCTCTTTTTTTTGCAGATAACAAAGAGATTTTCCTTTCTAAAGCAATTCACAAGTCCTTCATAGAGGTTAATGAAGAAGGCTCGGAAGCTGCTGCTGCTTCAGGTGCCAAATTATTGTTTTCCAAAATCTTCTCACTTTTTTGAGATTTGTATTTTTAAAGCAATCTTGGGTGGGGAAAGGGGGTCATTTAGAACTAAGCCGAAAAACTGACGCTGCTCTAACTTAGAAGTCAAGCTAATGATGAACCTGCTAGAATTTTCCAAATAGGATATGAAGCATGCACTCATTTCAGTGCCCCATACAGAGTAACTCCCATCTCTAATGAGAGGCAGGAGGAGATTGTCAGCTCTGCAGAATAGATTTTCCTGCTGTGCTGCCTGTTTAAATATTTTAAATATTTCCCTGCTGCCCAGTTAATCATTTTTCTTTCTACTTAATTATTTTTGGAAGTTAGTTCTTAATTTGGTCAGTGAAGAGCTTTGAGTTTTTAAAAAGCACATGCACAAACAAGAGTGCATGATAGCATGCAATACATAATTTTAAGTTAATAATAAAATAATAATTTTAAATACAAAATTTTTTTTAATTTACCTAAATTACGTGTCCAAAGCAAAATGGTAAATGTCCTTGGTTATTTTGAATGTTCTGACTTCCTTAGTTAAGCAAGAAGGATTTTTCTTTTTTTTTTCATTTGTTTGTTTGGATTTGTTTCAATATCATGTTCAACAGCCATCATCAAATTTTGGTAGGATTTTTCCCTTCTCCGGTAAAATGTAACATATCATATTTGCACAAATTATTTTTAACTTCTGCATACATTTGTCCATTAAAAGGATCTCATCAGTTAAAATGGTGTTTTCGGGAGGAAATAGAAACAGTAGTCTCAGGCATCGAGAAAGCTTAAAATCCTACATAATTTAATCTTGGCCTTTTCCTGACAACAAATCACCCCGCAGAAAGTATAAAATGATTATCTCACAATAAGGATCTCAAGGGAATTCAATTTCCCAGCTGTAGGAAACACCATTGCATCTCTCCCTGCTGTATTTTCTCTTTAATCACTGCTGTTCTGGCCACTTGCTAGAAGCCTGGTGACTTGCTATGTAAAAATCCCCATTTCATATAAAAGAAATAATGATTTGAGAATATAAAGAAACTGTTTTTTGTTTGTTTGGGGTGTTTTTTTTTCCCCTTTCCTTGACTCAAAGCTCATTTTAGTAAAGCTGTAAGTATTTATCTGAGACTGAGAATAAAAATTTGTAACATGCAAAATAAATTGTCCTATATTTTTGGTGGGATGATGAGGGAACTGTGTGTGTGTGTGTGTTTGGTTTTTTTTAAGATCAAGTAGAAATGTTAACACATTTACAATTTTTCTCTAAGTCTTTAAAATCTTGTTTCGTGTAAGTCATTACCTTTGCGTTAAACATAGATAGTCTGGAGAAATTACTCATTAGTCCCCGCACATCCACAGACGTGTAATTACTTTCTCTCTGCGTTACAGGAATGATTGCAATTAGCCGGATGGCTGTGCTGTATCCTCAAGTTATTGTCGACCATCCATTTTTCTTTCTTATTAGGAACAGGAGAACAGGTAAGTCTGTTATGAGAACAGAACTTTAATAGGCCAAAAAGAAATCATTTTTTTAATTGAAAACATTTTCCGCATTATTTATCAGATGTGTTCAAATGATTTTTTAAATGAAAATAATTTACTTACATTTTTATCTTTAGAATTTATGAGTATCCAAGGACACAATACTTATCACTGAATCTTTTACTGCTTGTATATTCAGAAGACTTATAGTTTATTCATAAAGCTGAGGTTATTGGAGACCAGTGTTCTTGCTTTCATTTATAATGTACAATTAGAATATTGCTAATTGTAAGCAAGAAGGAAAATAAATATCTTTTGTTCAACTCCTCTTTTGTTCATTCCCAACCCAATGCAGGTACAATCCTATTCATGGGACGAGTCATGCATCCTGAAACCATGAACACCAGTGGACATGATTTTGAGGAACTTTAAATCATTTTATTTAAATAATAAGGAAAATAGTAACTAAGCACATTATGTTTGCAACTGGTATATATTTGAGACTTGTGGTTTACAATATATCTTAAGATAGTACTTAAAATAGCTCCCGATAAAAACAATGTATGTAAATTATAAGCCAACTTGTCAAGGAATGTTATCCGTATTATTGAGGTAATGATCCTGTCATGTCATTGTGTTTGTTGTGCTAGTATTTAAAATAAAAGTACATAGTGAACATGTGAACAGCTCTGTTTTTCATTTTAGAAGTTGTAGTATAAAGATACCTCTAGGTGAAATTTGGAAACAATGATGTTTCTGGACATCTTAAGTCTTTTATAATCATGCAGAAACAAAGCACCAAAGTAAATTAGCATCATACATAACAAGCAACAACAAGTGAGGTGAAGACAGGTACTCTGCAAAAATTCTAATTGCTGATTCTCTGAAGACAGTGTATAGTGTAATATAAAAACCTGCACACTGAACATCTTCTGTGTGGCTCCATGACAAAACTTGTTAGAAAAAAATAGGGCTAGGCCAACCCATAGATTATAGCTATAGCTTATTGACTTTGTCTTTAAAGATCATTGGCTTCATAAGGGTGATGTAGATTATGAGCCTGATATATCACCATGTTTTGCTGTGGCAAGTAAAATCTGAACTGTAGCATAGTTCCCAAAAGTCCCCCACTAAGCCAAAAGAGCAAATTAATGATAAAAATATGCCCTCTGGTATGTCACCGGAGAGTTAACTAGAAAAACTCTGTTAGTACAGATACTAGAAACTAGCAGATCATAGGCTGAGAGCTGCCCACAGGGATGTTTTTGTTTGTTCTGTGCAAGAGGTTTTCATGTTTTGAACTTGAATGTCTGTAACTGGAATAACACATTCCTTGCTTCTCCCATTGGTTACCTGATGGCTCTGGGATGCATTTGTTTGAGACCTCTTGAGAGTTGTAATAAGTCCTTTGCATAATATTTTGGTCTTATTTTCTAGTACAAGAGTAGTCGATTCCAACGGGGACAGTGTCAATTTCTTAAGTTCTCCAGTAAATTATTTTGTTAACCTGTGGCTGAAATAATGGCATTCCTCTGGGGGGAAGAAAAAAAAAAAGAATGGTCTTGTCATGTTCCATGAATGGAACGAGGTCCATTTATTGCCAAATTTTTGATTCTATGATTAATAAATTCTGAAAAAGTTTGAAACGTTTCAAGATTTAACAGAAACAGTTTGTATGTGACTCTCTTGTGTGTTAGGTATTTTGCTATGGTTTGGAGCTGTTAAGAAGAATTGATATTATTATTAACTTTAATTCTGTTCAGGAGAGTTGTGATTTGAAGCAACCAGGCCTGACCCTTGACATACTGAATTCTAAACTTGGAGAAAAAACTTGAAAATTTGCATTTTAAACAAGTTCCTTTGGTGATTTTGTTATACACTATATCTTGAATATTGCTAAAATAAAGGATACAGGTGGAACACTTATACACTAGTTGTTTAAATATGATTAATTTATAGAAAGTTAGGTCAATCAATGAAGTATCCTAAATTAGTGCTTCTCAAATTTATCTGTAATGGAATCACTTGGGGATCTTATTAAAAATGCAAATTCTCATTTGTAGATCTGCGGTGGGACCAGAGATTTTATATTTCTAACAAGTTCCCAGGTGATGCCATGGCTGCTGACCCACGGATTCAGGTTGGTAGCAAAGCTCCACTTAACATAGGTTTACATGTTTGATATTTTTACTTATGGAAACAGAAAAACTGTATAATTTTCATGCAACTTGGAGAGATTCAGGAGTTGGGGTTGTAGCTTACATTAAGAGTGCTATGAATTTATACAAAAAGAAAAAAATGGTTTTACCCTAAAGCTTTTTTTTCTGTTATACATAGAAAACTGCAGACTTCCTCTGCGTATTAGAACACTTGAAATACAGTTTTTAAAAATATAAAGACATTTATAGGCAATGCCCATGAAAGAATTTATGAGTATCCAAGGATACAATACTTATCACTGAATCTTTTACTGCTTGTATATTCAGAAGACATATTCATAAAGCTGAGGTTATTGGAGACCAGTGTTCTTGTTTTCATTTATAATGTACACAGATTGGGCTAACTAATGTTGATTCAGCATTGATATTCTGAGTTTGTGGTGTTCTTTATTACCATATCACTACTTCTTAAGCATTACATATATTGCTACACCTGTGTAGCCATCAGTCAACTAAATGAGTTACCTATAAGGAAGAGTAAACATTATTAGACAAGCATGTGGCTTTTATAAAGCCCAAAATGCAATTTGTGTTAGCTGACATAAGATTAAACTCTACCATTCAGAATGTTTACCATAAAATATTTCAATACAATTTAGATGTCCCTTAAATGAAAATGGATTCTGCCTTGTTATTAGCATGTTTGTGGAGTGCTTAAAAATAGAATACTTGATAGTACCGAGTTTTCCCTATTGTTTGATTTTGTTTATAATTTCTTCAATAATTTCCTTTCTATTGAAAAAGTAAATCTTTTTTTTTTAGTTTATTTTTTTTAAATTGAGGTATAGTTGATTTACAATATTATATTAGTTTCAGGTATACAACATAGGCATTCAAAATTTTTATAGATTATACTCCATTTAAAGTTATTATAAAATATTGGCTATACTCCCACTGCTGTACAATATATCCTTGTGGTTTATTTATTTTGTACATAGTAGTTTGTACCTCTTAGCTCCCTTACCCTATCTTGCCCCTGCCCTCTTTCCTCTCCCCATTGGTAACCACTAGTTTGTTCTCTATATCTGTAAGTTTGTTACATTTTCGTTATATTCATTTGTTTGTTTTATTTTTTAGATTCAGCCTACAAGTGATAGCATACAGTATTTGTTTCTCTTATTTCACTTAGCAGAATACCCTCTAGGTCCATCCACATCGTTGCAAATGGCAAAATTTCATTCTTTTTTATGGCTGAGTAATATTCCATACATATACATGTACCACATCTTCTTTATCCATTCATCTATCGATAGGCATTTAGATTGCTTCCATATCTTGGCTGTTGTAAATAATGCTGCTATGAATACTGGGGTGCATATATCTTTTCAAATTAGTGTTTTCATTTTCTTCAGATATATACCTAGGAGTAGAATTACTGGATCATATGGTAGTTATATTTTTAATTTTTTGAGGAGAAAAATTAAAAAGTATAGTTCAGTTCCATTTCCTTTAAAATGTATAAGTTAGCACAGATACACACATGCACACACACACACACAGTGTGCACAGCCAGCTTATGAAAACTTTTCTATGTATCTTATATTTTGGGGGGGAAATCAACAACAATTATACATCTGCTTTTATTTTAAACCATTTTTCAGCTTCATTGAGGTATAACTGACAAATAAAATTGTATATATTTAAAATTTACAATGCAATGATTTGATATATGTATACATTGTGAAATGATTACCACAATCAAGTTGATTAACACATCTATCACCTCACACAGTTACCTTTGTATGTGTGTATGTGTGTGTGTGTGTGTGTGTGTGTGTGTGGTGAGAATGCTTAAGATGTACTGTCTTAGCAAATTTCAAGCATGCAATACAGTATTCTTAACTATAGTCACCATTCTGTACATTAGATCTCCAGAACTTATTCATCTTATAACCGAAAGTTTGTACCCTTTGATCAATATCTCCCTATTTCTCCCACCCACCTGCATCTAGAAACCACCATTCTTCTCTCTGTTTCTATGAGTCTGACTATTTTATTTTTTTTGGTTTCACATACAACTGATACCATACAGTATTTGTCTTCCTTTGTCTGGCTTATTTCACATAGCACAAGGCCTTCCGAGTTTATCTCTGTTATTATAAATAACCCCCTCAGCCCTGGCAACCACCATTCTATTCTGTTTCTATGTATTCTACTATTTTATTTTATTTTATTTTATTTTATTATTTTATTTTATTTATTTTATTTTATTTTAATTTAATTTAATTTTATTTTTTTTTTATTTTATTTTTTTATTTTATTTTATTTTATTTTATTTTATTATTTTTAGATTCTGCATTATGGGTGAGTTCATACAGCATTTGTCTTTGTCTGGCTTATTTCACTTAGCATGGTATCCTTCAGAGTCATCCATGTTGTTGCAAATGGCAGGATTTCCATCTTTTTATGGCTGAATAATATTCCTTTGTGTGTGTGTGTGTATACATTTGTGTATATTTATATATATGTATATATACATATGTTACACAGGAATGCATATATTACATTTCTTTATCCATTCATACATCAGTGGACACTTAGGTTGTTTTATGCCTATTATGAATAATGCTGCAATAAACACAGGAGTTACAGATATCTTTTCAAGATACTGATTTCTTTTCCTTTGGATATATATTTTAGATATCAACTCCTTGTCATATATATGGTTTGCAAATATTTTCTCTCATTTTGTAGGTTTCCTTTTCATTTTGTTGATAGTTACCTTTGCTTTACAGAAGCTTTTTAGTTTGATGTAATCCCACTTGTTGCTTTTGCTTTTGTTGCCTGTGCTTTTGGTGTCATATCCAAAAACTTATTGCCAAGACCAGTATCAGGATATTTTCCCCTATGTTTTCTTCTAAGAGAGCAAATCTAGAGAATATGAAACTTAACTCAGCTGCTTTGTTTCATGTCTGCCAACTAAGTTATTCTTGAGGGAGTTTGAAGCCTCTACATGAACATAAAAATAGCTAATGAAAAAAACTGTGTCTTATGAAAACTGGGAGAGATATTTCCACAAAATAATCAGTTTACTTATAGAAGATAGTTTAACATTAATAAGCTAAAAGCTAAAGGTGCATTATATATATATTGGCGTCTGATTTTGATGAGACAAAGATGCATGGATTTGTGAAAAAGTGTTTAATAAAATAAAATAAAACCAATGCAAATAAAACACGTACTGTCCTTTGTCCAAATTCACCCTTTATTATGTCTTGAGTATAGACACACTTTTCCTCTCTTTGAAAATTGCAGAGGTTTTTGTCTATTTGGGGGAAAATTACATGGTTATTTGTGACATATGGCATGTTCCAGAAAATGTTTTTTCAGCAGTCATCCCAGCTACTAGCTGATATAGCAGTTTTTTCTCTTTTTCAAATAGGAGACAGTGTTTCATTTCTCCCCTTTTCTGAAAATTTTGTGATAATTCACAAATATATAAATCTGACACTTGTTCACGCAATTGCTCTTTATCTGTTATTCAAGGAAAATTGCTGATGGAGAGATCATCTTTTTCTATATGATTGAGTTACCTCCCTTCAAGTATTTTCTGCTTAAATATTTATAACCAGGTACCTATGGAAAAACATGGGCTGTGTGCATGAGACAGAATCAAGTTTAAACACCAGATCTGCCACTTACTAGATGTCTGTCCTTGGAACAAGGTTGTTTAATTTTCATCTGTATATTCAAATAGTAACACCTACTTCATAGGATTATCTGAGGATTAAATGATATAATGTGTATGAGGAATATAATAAGTACTTGACACATAGCAGTCAGTGATGAAAGGCTAGCAATTAGCATTAACATTACCATATTTCAGCTCTTCTAAGGCACATAATTTTTCACATTTTAACATTAAGAGAATGGAGTGATCAATGGTGTCTTACAGTTGCTGGTGAAGGTAACAACCAAGACTTAGATGGCATTGCCCGCGCACACAGTAATCTTGTTGCATGACGGCTGTCTGACTGTAATCTCTTGGCTTCTCAGTCCACAAACCATTTGAGAAAGAATCACAGTGGCTATTTGAAGAAGCATTGTGAATCCTGGTTATCGTCTGAAAACCTTGCATTGATTTTTCTGTCAGATAAAGTGCCAGTTTCAAAACTTGTGGAATAGTTATTAATAGCTTAGAAGAAAGTCCTAGAGACAAAAGTTGTGCTACGGGCATGACTGTGTCACCAGTGCTCTTAGTGCTGTAGGGGATAATGGTGTGGGCAAACGCGGACATCAATCACTGCACAGAAAGTGACTTGGAGCTGGACTCTGTATTTTAGAAACATTTTACTTTGCTTATATTTTCTTTTTAATATATACGTAAGTATGATCTACAATAAAATGTATTTAAATAAGTCTAAATAGAAGATATACTTAATGTTTCAAATGAGTTTGAAATAAACATTCTGTTTAACATGTCATAGTTTTACTGAAAGTGATTTTTTTCTTTCTAAGCTGTACGTAAAACAAAGGAGTGTCCTACAACTGATGTCTTGAATTGGATGAAGTAGCATATTATTCACAGCAAGACTTGTGAAGGAATCACATTTATTAAAGTACATAGCGAGTGGAAATGTCACGTATAAATTCCAACGGAGATGGCTTTCATTGGCTCTCAGAAGGGTTATTTAGAAGTTCAAATTCAAAAAGAGGGGAGAGGAGAGTGTGTGAGAGAGGAAAGGAAAAAGGGAGTAGAACAGCAAATATTCACAAGCTACTTGCAAATAGTAATTATTTTCAGCAAAATGACTCTACAGTATCTGACGTAGACTGAACTTGGTCATTAAAAAACATCTGAAAGAAGAATTTTTCTGACATCCGTCACATAGAAGTGAATGTTAATGACCGGAATGCATGTGAGGAGGGCAGAGTGGGAGGGTGGGAATACTGAATCTAGTTTATCTTTTTTTAAAAAAAATTACATCTCTTAATGTAGCTTAACATTCTCGCCTTACATACTGTACGTGCTAATTAGAGGCAATCCATGAGGAGGCTGATAATTATCAGATTAAATGGCAGAGGTTTAATTTTGTCCTGAAAATTTTTTTTCTTCCAATAAAAATCTTTCCTCCAATAAGATTGTTTACAATTAGCTTGTCTTAACAATTCATAAGCTATAGAAGCTATAATCACACAATACTTCCTTAGCAACAGACTTTTAATTTTTAATTTCATTATCTTTACATGGATTGATTTCTAGGGCATTTCCTATGTCATAATGATGTCAATGGAAGAAAATTTTAAATGAATGCTAGATCTTGGTATTTCTGAAAGAAAATATTTTTCTAATTGAAATTATTCAGAAATATTTACTTGAACCAAATAAGGTGGAATGCATTTTGTTCATTAGGCTTCTACTTCAAATAGTAGTTTCTGAGTTTTTTCATTAATATCTCTTACATTAATAAAGCTAAAATTCTTTAGCAAGAACTAAAGTGTTAGCTTTTACCTGGGCAAGTTTTAAAAGGGAAAATAACATGCCACAAGATGTCACTGTAATCCTCATAAACTGATAAGTGTAGTAACTGCTTTTATTTCAACATTTAAAGAACTTAGGTGAGAAAAAAACTCCTCACAATAGGCACAAAGCAGTTGGTAGCTTTACCGTCTATCTTTTCGAATCTAAACATAACTATAAAAAGTACACCCCGGAATAAGCCTCTGGCATTCAATGACAACTTTCATAGAATAGAGTAAGAATCTTTCATTCTTCTGAAATGAAATCATCTTCATTTTTATGACACAATTCTATCTAGCCTATTTCTAATTCAGATTTCAAGTAGAATAATACTTTGGACTCATTGGAAATAAAAACTCCAGGTTAAAGATCCAGTAAAAGCTCTTTATACCAGTTCTATGATGCCTTTGATGTCTACGGAAGACTCCACTGCCAGCCAGAATGGACGTAAAATTGTGAGAAAAACACAGCGTGGGCCATTAAAAAAAAAAGGAACAAAAATCCTCCCTGGTAATATACTCAAGACAAAAATTATAAGTGAACTACTCATTCTTGTTAACTTCCAGTTGAAAATCTCCTTCTGATTCACATCCTATAGTCAAAGCACACAGATTAAAAGGGAATCTATGAACGTCGTTTTCAACTATAATGAAAAACTCATGGGGAAAAGTGAGTTTAGTTGGTTCTTTCAAGATCACTTTTACCATTACTGGTAGAGAGAACAACCTGTCGTTTATTAAAGAAAGTTCTTTTAATGCTTTGAACATGTAAAATAATATTATATTCAGAAATTTTAGGCTGTAGTTACAAGGGACTGATTGTTTTGCATACATGGATTTGGAGGCTTTTTAAAAAAAAGTTGTCCCTTACTTTTTGAAAAGGAATGTCTCATTGAAAACATTTTAAAAAGCAAATCCCGCTGTACACCTGAAACTACTGGTAATATAATACTATACATAACTATACCTCAATTAAAAAAAATTTTAAAAAGCAAATCCCTATAACTAGTTATATGAAAGCCTTTGCCACCTGCAACTTTGGTCATCACTTTTGCTTTTACTGAATTTTTTTCCATATTTATTCACTTAATTACTAGTTAATCATGCTACAAAGAGCTACAAAGATGAATTAGACACCGAGCCAACAGACTCTTAAAGCTCTTGAAATCCAGCTGAAGGAGGCAACTGTTTAAGCAGATGATGTTAGGATAGAAGCTCATACTGGGTGCAGCTGGGCATAGATGAAAAGGTGAGTTCACCAGGAGGGGGGGTAAAGAGGTCAAGCCTATATAAATTTCAAACAGGAGGCAACAAAGACGTTCAGATGACTGTTTTTTTCACTAGATATGCTGATTTATTTCCCTCTATACTGAAAGAAAACCTGCCAAAATGCATGATTTCAGTTTTCTTTTCGGTTTGAAAAATTTACTTAGCTCATCAAACCAACCATTTCATTGTTAATGTCAAAGAAATATAAGAAATTGTTTACTTGGAGATAGAAAACATTTCTAAAGAGATGTTCTCTGAAGTAATGCTCATGTGGCTGCATAATCATATTGAATTCCACACTTATTTGCTTCAGCACATAACTCACTGCAACAAAGAAGTGTTTGTCTATTGATCTCCTGGTCTGTAAAAAAAGGAAAAGGTGAAAAAAAATTACAATACTTTAATGGAGAATAGAGATACAGCAAATCCTGAGTTGATCTTGTCAGCTAGAAGTTCTGTCCCCATTAGTAAAGCATGTTTTGATCCCCAAACCTAGTCTCCGGAGTTAGGAAAACAGCTTCTCCTCTGTGATAGCCACAGCTAGACCTACCTGTGGGAAGTCCCAGCCCAGGCATACATGGCAAACTCCTTGGCCTTGACATTCAGGCTCAGGGAACAGAGATTACTCCAGTGCTGGCACAGAAAGAATTTCTGTGGCCAGAGGTTTTACATCATTACAAGGTGACAGAGTTCCTAACTGGTAGATGGACAGACCTGTAAGCTGATCCGGGGCAATGACCTGGCTGGAAGTAGACAAGAACAAGTTCACAGTCCTCATGGTCTTCCAACCTTGGGGAGACCTCTCTCCAAAAAAATCAGCAGGACCACCAATTCCTGGGTGACGTCTCTAAGGGAGGAATGGAGTACTGCGCCCACCCACCCACATCTGGTGGTGTTTGCATCTTTGACCGGCTTCTTTGCTCTTTGGGGAATAAACTCAAGTACTGGCCACCTAAACTAGGTCCGAGACGTTCCCATACCCACCCTGCAGCCCTAACCATCTTCTTTGGTCTGACCTAGTACCTGCTGTGGCTTCCTCTTAAAGTAAGAATGTCAGCTACTGTCAAACAGAAGATATTTTCCTCAGAGAATTAGATTTTTTTTAAATTTTAAAACAATTATCAAAACAAAAAGCCTCAATAGCAGCAAAAAAAAATCCAAACAATATGATTATAAAATAAGCAGAGGAAACGAATAGATATTTTTTCAGAGAAGACATTCAGATAGCCAACAGGTAAATTAAAAAGTGCTTAACATTACTAATCATCAAGGAAACGCAAATCAAAACCTTTTAGAATGGCTGTCATCAAAAAGACAAGCAGTAACAAGTACTGGCAAGGATGTAGAGAAAAGGGAACATGTGTGTGTTGTTGGTAGGAATGTAAACTTGTGCTGCCACGATGGAAAACAGTATGGAGGTTCCTCAAAAAATTAAAATTAGAACTACTGTATGACACAGCAATTCCACTTCTGGGTATACTTTCAAAAGAAATGAAATTACTGTCTCAAAGAGATATCTGCACCCCCATATTCATTGTAGCATTATTTACCATAGCTGAAACGTGGAAACAACCTAAGTACCCACGGATGGATGAATGGATAAAGAAAAGATGATGTATATATACAATGAAATATTATTCAGCCATAAAAAAAGCAGGCAATCCTGCTGTTTGCTATAACATGGATGGACCTTGACGGCATTATGCTAAGTAAGATACTGCATGATCTCACTTACATGTGGAAACTGAAAAGATTGAACTCACAGAAACAGAGAACAGATTGGTGGCTGCCAGAGGCCAGGGGTAGGGGGTTGTGGGCTGAAGGTGGTCAAAAGGCACCTCAAAACCCCAAACCTAACAGTTCATAGAAGGCAAAAGACAAGACTAGCCCTTTGGCAAAGAAATGGCTAACTTTCACCACTCGTTCCTTTTTTATCCTGGGAACAGCAGATTCCAGCTTGCCTTGCAGTGGTGTGCAGCTAAGTAACTAAATTCTGGCCAAAGCTATGTGAGCAATTATGTACGTCATTTCACCTCTTTCTCTCCCCTCATCTGCTGACTGGGTGCAGAATATCTCTCGAGGGGCTCAGGCCCTAAGAGTTGGAAGAACTCCAAGAGGGAAGGAGCCTGGTTCCCTGAGCTGCCACTTGTAGAAGAGATGTCCAGAAGAGCCAAGGGACCAGGAAGAATCATTTGACCTGTGCATGAGCAAAAACCAAAACTTGTATAGTTAAGCCACTAAATTTGAGTTCGTTTGTTTATTATAGCAATTAGACTACTGTGACTTTTCTAAGCATACATATGACTGCTTTATTCTCATAAGCGTGCTGTATACCTTTTCACCTTTTTTCCGTTTTTCTCGTCCTTGACGTTTTATCAAAATAATACACTATGTGGGGCTTCCCTGGTGGCGCAGTGGTTGAGAATCTGCCTGCCAATGCAGGGGACACGGGTTCGAGCCCTGGTCTGGGAAGATCCCACGTGCCGCGGAGCAACTAGGCCCGTGAGCCACAATTACTGAGCCTGCGCGTCTGGAGCCTGCGCTCCGCAACAAGAGAGGCCGCGATAGTGAGAGGCCCGCGCGCCGCGATGAAGAGTGGCCCCGCTCGCCGCAACTAGAGACAGCCCTCGCACAGAAATGAAGACCCAACACAGCCATAAATAAATAATAAATTTAAAACGCACCTCATTTAAAAATAATAATAATAATAATAATACACTATTTAATATACTTATCCCAGATACAAGGTGGTCTGCAATCATCAAGACATTTATTTTACATTAATGCTCGATCTTTGTGAGGTTGCTTTCATTAGAAACTGTTGAATAATGCAGGACATTATTTTCAGGAAGGATTTTCAAATGCTGGCACCTTATGCAGCTCCCTTGCACAGGCCTACTGTGTCAACTAATAGATATTGATAGGATTTATACCACCTCTCTGCTTCTGACTCCAAGAACCACATACTTGAAACAGCTCTTTGTTTCCCGGACGAGTCAGCCTCAGGACACTGCATCTTTTGCCTGATTCTCTCTCTCAGGAACTTTAAACTGCACTTAAGAAGAGACCTGATTGATAGATCGCCCTCCCACACGCTCAGGCTGAGGCTGCTACAGGTATTAACAACCCTTATCCCCATCATTGCTTCCCAGATCTGAGCCACCAGGAAAAGAAGCCAGGCAGGATAATAGGAGATCCTGTTAATGAATAGTTATTCATTTTTTAATTTATTCATTACTGACTGAGAACCAGCAGGCTCTGTGAGGTCACAGGGAAGCCAGAGAGCTTGGTTCAGCCCCTATCCTCAGAGAGCTTACACTCTTGTAGAAAGAGGTGGGGGGAGAGACAGACATGTACTAAGGCAGTTAGAATCCTGTGTGAGGTGTGTGAGAGAGGGAAGCTCAGGGTGGGTATCTGTCAAAATTAATTAAGCCGTGCAAACTTTAGATTTGTGTGTTTTATTGTATGCAATATAATATATTTAAAAAATATTGTCTAAACAGGAGCCTATTAAAATATTTTTTAAAAATAGCATTTGTTATTAGCCTTCCCCCTCTTCTGTTGCAAGGGACACTTCCTTTAGACTCATTTTCATGCTGCATTTATTTAAATATATTTACCTGTTATTCTGATTTTTAGTTTGGGTCTTTATTTTCTCTTAAAAGTCCAGATATTTACTGATCCTTTATAAACTAGCCTACTGGGGGTATTTATGGCATTCTCATTTCACAGGCATAACACAAATTGAAACAGTGCTAAAATACTTTGAAAATACAACATGCAATGGAAGCTCTAAGTGATAACGGAGCAGATGAGGAAAGACTTGCAGGCAATTTAGCAGTTTTGGGTGCATTTCTCCACCGAGAGAGGAGTTCAAGCTATCCATATAAGAACTCAGCTCTGAGAATAAGTTTCAGCATCAAAACAGAACTGATAAAAGCCCCAAACCCAAAATGGCAAGCAGGAACAAACAAATAAAAGCAATAGCCTAAAACAATCTGCCCCAAATACTACAGTGGCAATGCTAAAAATAGAACAATTTTTAATAAAAGTATAGGAAAATAATAGATCACTGAATGTGATCTTTGATACATGTATTTTAAACTGATTTTCAAAAATAAATAATTCTATTTTTTAAGAGCTAAAATCCTGACACATTCAGCATATAATACTATGAGTAATATACCAAGTAGTAATGTTCTACTATTATGACTGTGCATGTCTACAAGGCAGACCTTAAAATTTTGTAAGTATGAAAAAATGTAATCAGTGTTTCCTCTAATGGTGCTAATGGTGACTATTCAGCTTCGACCCTGACCAAGATTGCTTTTTATTTCACTGGTTTAAAGAAAGTATGACCATTGCTAGGACTTGGCATCAGCCACAGATGTGGCAACGTAAACATTATGGAAACTTAATTTGTGCACATCTCAGGAACAGAATTTTTATCTTTGTGTACTTTGCACTTCCGACCAGCCCTTAAAGACCTCCTGGGATGCCTAATTTATTCTAAGGTAATGGAGGTACAAAAGTTTTGTGCTAGATGCCTCCCCAACCCAGCCCCTAAATAATTAATTATTTGCACTTAAAGAGAACCTGGTTCAATCTGCATTTTATAGTTAAAGAAACAGAGACCCAGAGAAGTGCAGCTCTTGCCCAACATAACCATCATTATCAATTTCGTCAGCGCGTTGACACTTACTGTGCACTCTCTGTATGCTGGCCATTGTGCTTTATATGTTGTGCCATATCATCCTCTTAATCCTGGGTGCTATTTTCATTTCCATTTATTAATGAGGAAACTGATGCCTGCAGCAGTTGTATACAGTGCTCAGGGTCACACAGCTAAAATGTCAGTTATGGGGAGTCCTTCTTCAGAGCCAGCATTCTGAATCACTGCACCAATGCCTGTTGGTTATGGAATCATAGAACCCAGGCCTCAGGACAACTAAGTATAAGTCGGTAGGGTTATTAAAATAACTTGCCACATTTTAGGCACTCCAAAATGCTGGTGAGCAAATGAATGAGTGAAAATGAAATGCACAAAACATAATGTTTTGTCTTCAAAAATTTATCTGCAGCAAATTTTCACCAACACATTTGAAAGAGTGGCTCCATCCATATAGTTAGACATCAGTTTCAAGATTACCTTTCAAAATTGCTTGTACATTACAATCACTATGTTAACAGAAAATAAAATATAAGGCAGTTCAGAGAGGGAAAACGTGTACTGTCTATAAAGAAGTTGTGACCTGAGAACATGACTGAGATATCTGAATGTATCTTAAAGAAAACAAGAATAAATGTAAACAGCAAAGAAATTATCAATGATAAAACTGAAACTATAACATTTTTAAAGAATTAATATAACATCAACTTTTTGAAATTTCTAATAAAAAGCTAGTCTATATAGAATGTAATAATATGTATATAAATATATCTATATTTCCCTAAATGGGGGTTGATTTATATGCCAATATACTGCCATCTGACACTTCTTTATTGAAGCTTTAATGTAATCTAGCAGGTACTGAGTGAAAGGGACAGCAAGGCAGACAAGAATCTATTGTAATCTACCAAAATCATGTCTCAGATTTTCTAGGAAAATACCAATTTAAAAGAGATATTCTGCCCACACTCCTTATTATAAAACACCCAAGTGTTTCTGAAATTTCTACATTTTAACACCAGCATGCCCTCTCCCAGACCTTCTCTCAAAGCCAAAAATCAATATATTCAATATCAATTTATTTAACAAATATTTACTGGCCATCTATTATATGCCAGGCCCCTAAAATAAAGGAGTGAGAATTAGTCCTAACTTTAGGTTCAGAAAAATAAGTAGCTTTATGTCAACTTGATGGTAAATTGTACATTAAAATTCAGTTGACCTTTAAAAAAGGCTAAAACCATCTCTTTCTGCTGGATGTGTGATTGCCTAGGAAACTTCCATTACAAAGAAGCTAAAATAGGTTTTTATATTTTCTTTTACATTCTTTTTAGTATTTTGGAGAGTAATTAGTCTTTTAAAATTAAAGATGAAAAAATTTTAAGTTATGAGTTTAAACAGAATTTATCTCTATATAAGGGGAACTTATCCATGAATATCTACATTTTAGTGGCAAAATCAGATAATCCCTGCAAGATATTGCAGCCAATGTATTATTGAATTCCATATATTATTGAATTATTGTATTATTGTACAATTATTCAATTATTGTATTATTGAATTATTGAATTCCATCATGTAATATTTTTTACTACTGCTCAATAATCTCAATAACTTTCGTGGTTTTGTAAAAGTAATATCTATTTATTGTATAAAATATGAACTAAATGTCCATCAAAACAGTAATGGATGAATAAATTATTGCAGATTCATAAAATTTAACACTATGTATCAGTCAAAGAAAATAGAGTTTCAGGGATTAATATGAAAAAAATCCTCAAAAACATAGTATTGAAAAAATATATATATAGTATGATACCATTTCTATAAAATTTTAAGCCATATAAGCCAAACAGTACCATATAGTACTAAATGGATGTACACAGTAAAAATATAAAAACCTGTGTCAATTAAAAAGACTAGAAATGAGATCAAGAAGGGTATCCAAGGGAGGAAGATATCAGATGTATGTGTACTACAGTACAGCAATTACCTTTACGCAGCAAGTATAGGTGACTCTAGGGCTCATCTACCTTTCCTCAAGCATCCTAGTGCTGTCTTTAGTCCAATGTCAGAAAGTGGTTGTTTATAATTTAATTTTTAAGTTTTTTAATCCTCTTATTTCCTTATGGTTTGAAGTGCAAATATTATTTAATTCTGAAAAATAACCAAAAAAAAAAAAAGAAGGAAGGAAGGAAAGAAAGAAAGGAAGGAAGGAAGGAAGGAAAAGAAAGAAAGAGAAAGAAAAGGAAAGAGGAGGGAAGGGAAGGGAAGGGAAGGGAAGGGGAAAACCCTCTGAAATTGACATTGTAAAAAGTTGTTAAGACTTGGCATTTTGAGTTTTCAGTTCTGGGATGTTTCTTTTGTTATACTCTACTTTCCTGTATGATTGAACTATATCATAATTTTATAAATTATTGAAGATAGAAATAAGAGAACATTTTAAAAATTCTGACAAGCCAAAAGGAAAAAAGAAATTTTCATTACTATACCACCACAAGTTTACCATCTAGAAATAACCACTTCAACATTTTGCTGTGTATTCTACAGTCATATGTGTGGGAAATGGCACCATACTTTCTGTTACCGTTTTAAAAAGTATACACAGGGCTTCCCTGGTGGCGCAGTGGTTGAGAATCTGCCTGCCAATGCAGGGGACATGGGTTCGAGCCCTGGTCTGGGAAGATCCCACATGCCGCGGAGCAACTGGGCCCGTGAGCCACAACTACTGAGCCTGCGCGTCTGGAGCCTGTGCTCCGCAACAAGAGAGGCCGCGATGGTGAGAGGCCCGCGCACCGCGATGAAGAGTGGCCCCCGCTCGCCGCAACTAGAGAAAGCCCTCGCACAGAAACGAAGACCCAACACAGCCAAAAATGAATACATTAATTAATTAATTAAAAAAAAAAAGTTTAAAAAAGTATACACATATTTTCAGAATATTAAATATTTATCCTTACATCTTTCCTGAATGGCATTTCATTGTGTGTTTGTAACATGCTTTACTTAATCGATCCTACCTTCCTGAAAATGTAGGCTGTTTTAATTTTCATAATTTTAAATAATGCTTTAATGAATGTTCTTGTACATGTATATTTTATACATAACCATGATAATATCCTTGAATATAGTCTTGTAAGTAAAATTTCTGGGTCAAAACTATACACTGTTTTTTTAGGATTAATCATGTTTTGAAATTGCTCTCCAAAAAGATTATATTAAGTTATATCAACAGACTATGAGACAGCCCATGTTCTCAGAGTAGCATTTATTGTTTTTAAAAAATCTCCAATAGTTACAGGAAATGGAATTTTACTCTTTTTACTTTTGGAAAATGTTTCACGCCTTTTGTCTATATGTTAACTACACATTTATCTGTTTTCTTACAGCTCTGTAAGATTTTGATATTAAATACATTAACCTTTTCTCATATGTTGTAAATATTTCCTTCATGTTGTGTTTTGCCTTTTATTTTGGTTTAGAGTGTTTTTCAAGTCTTGAATTTTATAGTTAAATCTATCAATATTTCTCCTTATGTTTTCTGCATATATATATATATATATATATATAAATAATCACTTATGTAATCTTTAGCATTTCTGTTTCATTTTGCATTTGGATATTCAACCCATATGGAGTTTATTTTAGTATATTTGGACATATGGTGCTAGGAATCTATTTTATTATAGATTATTACAAATAATTGATCAGCTGTTTCAAAAGCATTCATTGAATAATCCAGACTTAACCTGCAAACTTAAACTTTTTTCAATACTTAATTCTTATATATCCTGTTTGTGAATTGTGTATTTTCTTCCCATATTCAGACAAAATATTTCTCCACAAAAAGATATATTTCTAGTACATTTTTGAAAGAACTTTAAGAATAAGTTTTCCCAGAGTTCACATTGTGTTAAAATTTTTAATGCAAACTATGTAACTTAAACCTTTGCTTTTTCTTACTTTCACTGCTCTCAGAATTCTAGTCTTGCTCATGCCTAGAGAAGAAAAAAACTGAAACATGATCTATTGGTTACTGACATTTAGAACCATTATACTCAAAATCCCAGGAATTTGAACTCATAATCAAAATAATTATAATATACCAAGCACAAAGACAGACAATGCTCACTGGCTAAAATGTTAGTAACAGGAAATCCTGAAGCTGGAATATATTAGCCTTTATTTAAGCTACTGCATATTATATTATTGAAATCTAAGTTTTTACATCTCTGTGATTTGTTCCTCCTCTGGGGCAGTGGATGGAATGAAAATTCACAGGACATGATCTGAATGTTCTTATTCTTATCCTCCTTCTCGTCCATGTACAAGGAGTACTTGCATTTCACACATTACCCCTTCTCAAATTACTTGCAGTTACACTGCTATGACCATGGAAAAAAGAATGTTCATAAGGTATTTCTTCACTGGACAAGCCTCCCTGAGCCTTAAGATCTGCATCTGTTTGTTTTCTCATTAATTGAACTGTAAATGTGTACAATTTAACTCATAGAAATTTATGGATGATTAGGCTGAATCCACCCCCAAAGAACACATTCTGGCCCTTGTCTTCCCAGGTCTCTAGAAAACTCAACAGCAATTTTTCATTATGGAAATTTTAAAATACACAAATAGAGAATAATAATAATGAAATACCATGGGTCCATCACTGAGTTTCAGAAGCTATCAACATTCTGTGATTATTGTCTCAATAGTCTTTTTCTTTTTTTCTTAAGTATTTAATTATTTATTTATTTATTTATTTATTTTATTTTTGGCTGTGTTGGGTCTTCGTTTCTGTGAGGGCTTTCTCTAGTTGCGGCAAACGGGGGCCACTCTTCATCGCGGTGCGCGGGCCTCTCACTATCGCGGCCTCTCTTGTTGCGGAGCACCGGCTCCAGACGCGCAGGCTCAGTAGTTGGGGCTCACGGGCCTAGTTGCTCCGCGGCATGTGGGATCTTCCCAGACCAGGGCTCGAACCCGTGTCCCCTGCATTGGCAGGCAGATTCTCAACCACTGCGCCACCAGGGAAGCCCGTGCCTCAATAGTCTTTGGTATGGTGACACCTCACTCATTCTGATAACGCTCTCCTAGTTTGCCTCTTCTTCCTCTGGTGGCTGCTTCTCAGTCTTCTCCTTTTTTCTTCAAACTATCAGTCTCCCCTTAAACTCAACTGCTCCCATAGCTTCATTCACCAACTCCGAAATTCATATGTCCGGCTCAGGCATCTGTTTGGGGGAACATCAAACTCAACGTGACTGAATGTAACACATTACCTTTCATATTCTCCTCAGTCCAACTCCTCGTTTCATATCGCAAGAAATGATATATCCACCCAATTATTTATTCCAGAAACAGAGATCTGATCCTTGATAATCCTTTCTTTCACAATAAATCATCAAATTACTCAATTTAGTCTCCTAAATACTTTTCAAACATGTCTACTTCTTTCCATCTCCATTGTCAACACAATGATCAGCGCCGTCTGATGAAATATAATGTAATCCACACATGCAAGTCACCCATATAAGTTTGTATTTTCCAGTAGCTCCATTAAAAAAGTAAAAAGAAACAGGTGAAGTTAAATTTAATAAGATATATTGTTTAATTCAATATATCCAAAATATTATCATTTTAACATGTAATCAATATAAAATATTATTAACGCAATATTTACATTCTTTTTTTCTTACTAAGTCTTTGGAATCTGGTGTGTACTTTATACTTACAGCACACTGTAATTTGGACAAACCACATTTTCAAGTGCTCAGTAGCCACATGTGGCTAAGGCCCACCATATTGAACTGAGCAGCTCTAGTCCAAACTCTGACCAACTCTTTTTGCAGTGTCTGTTAATGGGCTTCACATGCCCATTTGGTCCCCTTTCAGTTCATTCTTTATGGGTAGCCAGAGTAATTTTTTTCTCAATGCAAATCTGTTTTTATGAGTAAGCTTAAATCCTTCAGTGACTTCCCATTTTTCCCTTTGGTTAAAGTCTGAAACTCCCAACAGAAACTACCAGACCTTATATGATCTGACCCCATTTGATATCTCCAATCTGTATATTGTGCAAAGTTTCTTTCCTTTTCACAGCCTTTATACAAGCTTGAAATATTTTTGCTCCTATCCATCCTTAATTCTTAAAGTACCACTTAACGGAAATTTTCCTTAATACCCCTTTCCTCTTGCTTCCCCTAGAACATTTTAGAATTCCAATTACATTGCCTGACGGCACACAGTACTTTTATTTCATGGCAGAAGTTACTTATTATTTGTTCAACGTAGGCCTCTCATTCTTGTTCATCTTTGTTTTCTGGCACCAAGAACAATGCTTGGCACTGAATAAATATATGTTGAATTTATGAATTTGACCCTCTTAGCATGATTCACCTGAGAAAAAGTCAAGGTTGCCAAGATGGGCTTAGACCAATTCACATCCCTGGGCTAAGGGAGGGACTCTTTGTCCTTGAGCACAAAGCTATCCCATTCTTGAACAAAATTAATGTTCTGGGGCTTCCCTGGTGGCACAGCGGTTGAGAATCTGCCTGCCAATGCAGGGGATACGGGTTCGAGCCCTGGTCTGGGAAGATCCCACGTGCCGCGGAGCAACTAAGCCCGTGAGCCACAACTACTCAGCCTGCGCGTCTGGAGCTTGTGCTCTGCAACGGGAGAGGCCGCGACAGTGAGCGGCCCGCGCACCGCGATGAAGAGTGGCCCCCGCTTGCCGCAGCTAGAGAAAGCCCTCGCACAGAAACGAAGACCCAACACAGCCAAAAATAAAAAAATATATATAAATTAAAAAAAAAATTAATGTTCTGTTAACAAGAAAAAAGGAGAAAGAGGTGGCTATTGGGTAGGCCACAAATATGGTCTACCAGAATTTCCAACTTACCATTGTGATAGACTGCTCACCTACTCTGGCTTACATCAGCCCTGAGAAAAGCAAGGCAGAACCATCTGGAGATAAATTTGTGGATGGAGGAGTTTTGTTTTGTTTTGAACTGTAAAGATAAAGTGGAAGAAACACACTGTATTTGTCAGGGTTCGCCAGAGAAAGAGAAACAATAGGATATAGATAGATAGATAGATAGATAGATAGATAGATAGATAGATAGATAGATAGATAGATAGATATGAGGAGATTTATTATAGGAATTGGCTCATGTGGTCATGGAGGCCGAGAAGTCCCACAAACTGCTGTCTGCAAGCTGGAGAACCAGAAAAGCTGATGATATAATTCAGTTTGAATCTGAAGGTCCAAGAACCAGGACCTGCAATGTCCAAGCACAGGAGAAGATGGGCATCCCAGCTCAAGAAGAGGAAGAGAGAATTTGCCCTTCTTCTGCCTTTTTGTTCCATTAGGGCCCTTCAAAGGATTGATGATACCCATTCACATTGATGGGGGCAGGTTTCTTTACTCAGTTTACCGATTCAGTTGCTAATCTCTTTTGGAAACACCTTCATGAATGTACCCAGAAGTAATGTTTTGCTGGCTATTTGGACATCCCTTAGTCCAGGCAAGTGGAAACCTAAAGTTAACCATCACACACAAATTATTATCCAATATTCACAAACATTTTCCTGCATCACTGCATTTGGTCCTCCCCCAAATTCTGGGCAACCTCATTAATTTGGTGTTATTACCATTTTGCCTAATTTACAAAAGAGAAATCCCAAATCAGGAAGGTTAAGTGATTTGTCCAAGGGAATTTGGAAATTAGACGTTACAACTTGGAGAGGGACACAGGTGATCTTATTTCCAAATCCAGACTCTTTTCCCTACACCAGTGGTTCTCAGTATCAGCTTTACCAAGCAACTTGTTAGAAAATCAAATTCTTGGGCCTCACCCCCAACCTAAAGAATCAGAAACTCTGGGAGTCCAGCCCAGCAACCTGTGTTTAACAAGCCCTCCAGGTGATTCTGATACACACTTAAGTGTGAGAACCACTGTATAATACCCTGCTACCCATATCACTTTCCCCCAAGCTGATCAAAACATTTTCTGGTTATTTTATGATTTGGTGAAAAAATAAAAACACTGCCTTTTCCTGGAGATCAACCCAGGAGATCTTGGTATGGGCACTCAGGTACATGATAAGAAGCCAAAGTTGTATTTACCCTACTTCCAGATTCAAAGGGCTCTTGAAATTAAGAATCTACCCAATGGACTCCTTTTCCAAGGTTACATTCCTGAATGAAATGAGGAGCGGCCAGTTACTATCTACAGCTCGAGTTATATTTCTACGTGCGCAGACAAGGAGAGCTAGGGAAAGTCTCTATCTCATAGAACTTATTTTCTTTTGTACTTAACAGTGAGTTACAGTGAACTCTCTCCTCTGCCCAAAACTTTCTAGTTCCCACATACTTCTGTGACCCAACCTTTTTACCACACAAAGTGCAATATTTTCTGCTTTTTAAAAAACCAAAAACATTTCAGGGACGAATAATCATCTCTGACAAAGATGCCCTAATTTGAGCACAAGATAAATTTGTCTGCTTCCAACTTTGCCTCTGTCTTTTGCTGTGTTTTCAGGACTACAATAATTCTAACCCATAATCACGAGCTTATGCCCTGCATACTATCTACGATCCACATTTCTGGCATATTTTGTGAGAATAAAAGGAATCATAGCTGCAGGGTCAATCTCAGGCCCAACGGATATACTGGGAAAGTCTGTCTCCCTCTCCTAGTTTTGGAGCCCTGCTTCCTCTGTTGGTAATGCCTGACCATAAGGATTATCCACAGGCTTTTGCTGCTGCTTGGTTTCCTCAAAGTTCTACTCTGTCTTACTTTATCATTTTGTTCTCCCCCAACAGCATATCTCATACCTTGGATCCTATTAACATTTACCTCCACACAAGGAGGAAGCACTGTGCTGATTTTGAAGTCATAGCTGATGACCTTGAGCAAGTTACTTAGTCCTTCAGTTCCTTCTCCTTGAAATGGGCATATGCAGTGATTCTCAAAATGTAGGGTACCTTAGAATTACCTGAAGGGCTTGAAAAAGAGAAAACAGAGTGCTGGGCCCTCCACAGAGATTCTGATTCAGCAGGTCTAGGGTAGGGCCTGAGAATTGTCATTTCTACAAAGGTCCCAGGTGATGCTGATGATGCTTGCCTAGAGACCACTCTTTGAGAATCACTGAAGTAACGTCATTAGGATAAGAAATACTATTTATAAAGTGCTCGATTCAAAGTAACCACCTAGTGAATGTTACTCTCCTGTCTTCCACCTCTATTCTACATGTCCTCAAAGCAAAGGAAATGGATGATAAAAATGAATTAATGACATTGGATTTGAATGAAATTGAGCTAAATGCAATTATCTTTGGGCAAGGCTTTTCTGGAAGCAAACCAAAAGAGATCGTTCTGTGGAAATAAACCAAAGGAAATATTTTAAGTAAATGAATCTTTAGAAGCTATTAATAAATATTGGCAAGGGCATCAGACAAAGGGCACTCCTATACGTCGTTAGTAGAAAAATAAAAATTTAGAGGATGATTTGGTAGTACCTACCGAAATGTGAAAGATACATATCTTTTGACGCAGCATTTCACTTCTAGAAATAGATCCTTCAGAAAAACACACAAATGCACAGGAATATAGTGCAACATATTTGCACAGCAGCTTCTAAACTCAAGTAGGCAAGAAATGTTATTTTTTTCCTCTAAGTCAACTTGATTTATACTTCAAGCCCATTGCACCAGGTGGTAAAAATAAATCTAATTCATTTCAGGATTCATTCCCTGACATTTTTCTGGAGTTGCATCTGAGAACCAGGAGGCATGCACAAGAGCAGAGGGGTTGAGGTATCTGTGGATAGTTGGCCTTATGTCATAATCCAGCCATGCTGTCATCTCCTGACTTGGCCATCATTGTGTTGGTACTTGGTAGATTTTATACACAGATTTCTGCTATCACAAGATCTCCTCCTTGTGGTCCCATCCTGTCTGCTGCTTCTACAACCCCCATACCGTGCTGAGCTGCCAGGCACTTTGGGAGGCTGGGACCCTCATTCCTCTGATGCCACTTTCAGATGCCTGGGATCATTCTGATGTTTTTGTGCCTTGTAAATTCTGAGGTTGTCTAGGGCTCTAATCAACTACGTAACTATTTACTTCAGTCCCACTAGTAGAGTAGATTAATAAAGTTCAACTGCTGGTTTTGAAAGTGTCACAGATTGCCATTTGAAATCTTGTATTACTTTAGTTTTTATCAAACACTGACGAACGGAAAATAACCATTTCGATGGTAGAAAATCTTGTTTTCCAAGATAAGCCCCAGATGTAAGCCACTCCTTAATCAATGACTCAGTGATTATAACTTAGCAACAAGCAAGTCTGGGTTAATTATATATAGGTCTATTTTTGTATGCATTGAAATGAGCCTCTGGTGGTCAAAATAGTTTTATATTTTCAAAATGACAGCAGCTGTTTATCCTTAATTTTGAGAATAATTCCGGGAGCTATGTACTCCACTTTTTGCTCAAAAGACAGGAATGACTTCACTGTTTAGATGCAGAAAGAAATATGTTAAATCATTCAACCAATGCTACTTGGAACAGACTTCTTTAAAGCATATTTTGATTGTGTAACTGTTCTAAACTAAACTTGGCTTGCCAAGTCTCTGGTTGTTATATAACCTCTGAGAAAACACAAAAGTAAGAAATAAAGAGAGAATTAAATAAATGACAATAAGGTTGAGGCATTTCAGCATGCATTTTTTAAGCACCCATAATGTGCCAGATGTTGTAGATCCAAAGATAGATCAAACACAGTTCCATGAGATCTCAGACTAGGTGGAGAGGTAATCAAGTAATAGAAGGTTCCGTCAAACAATAGATACAAAGTACGGAGCCAGATAGCCTTTATCTTATCTGAAGAAAAGCTTCACAGTGGAGATAATATTTAAGCTGTGATGGAAGAGACACATATTCAAGAAGCAGGGACAGAATTTTACCAAGACAAAAAATATCCTATTTATTAGACTGTTAGCTCTGTGTTGAAAGGAAGAACGTCTGATTTTCCTCCTACATCCTTAACGCTTAGAAGAGCGCCTGGATGCATAAGAGATAATATCTATTTGCTGAATGAGTGAAAGCATGATTTCAAGCAAAAGTTAGCAGCTCCTGGTGGTTCTATCAGGTTAAAGCACACAAAGATTGGGGTTAACAGATAGAGGCTAGAAAGCTGGGTATGGACCAAATTCCATAAGTACGATATTCTAAGGAATTACAATTTTGTCTTGCAGACAATGGGAAACCATGAAAAGCCTTTGAGTAGGGCAGTGACACAAGTGAGTATGTAGCAGGATGTTGGGACTAGGGCTGAGTGCTTGGGACTAGAGCTCATAGGTGAGGACAAATGCTAAGTACTTCATATCATAAAAAGAACAGTCAATTATTCAGGAACAGGATTTACCTTGACCTCCCTCGACCATCACCCCCCTTCCCACACATGCATACAAGCAGCATTGGGAACATGAAAAGAGGGAGTACAGCATTCTTGGTAATGTGGAACATTCCCTCACTTGGCCAGGACGCCTGGGCAACCCTATAGACTCTGCTCCCTCCTCTAACCTCCATGCCCCTTCACAGGAAGCCCTGGGAATCAAAGTGGTCCTCTTCTGTTCTTTCTAAGAGCCGCGGACTTGGGGAATGACTCCCTCCCTTTGACTTTTCTTTACAGGAATATCACAGAACAGTCCCTTTTGCCGGGCAAACTATTACAGCAAGGCTCCTGCTCTCATGCATTTCTAGACTAGAAAGAGAGACCAGTCTCCATGGTTCAGTCCAAGAGTCACTTTCAAGCTTTTTGAACAATTCTTCCACCACGCTCTCCACTGCATTCTGATGCATCAGTGTGGTCCCAAGATCCCACCACTGATCAAGCATTCAGCCAGGGATGGAAGCAAAATGCGTAGCTCTGTCTCTTGCAGTGACCTTCAAGCCCTTATTCCCAACTCCTACCTCCAAGCCTCATCGCTTGGCTTGAAGGTGGATGAAATGTGCACACAGGAAGGAGGGGGGAAAGTCTCTCTCCACAAACATTGCCCTTGGGAGTGTATTGTTTGGTGGAAGTTGGGATTGTAGAAGAAATTGTTTCCCCACATCTTAGTTTAGAGGGTCGTTGTTTAGCCCAATTTCTGGCTGCTGTCTTTGGAATGTGGAGCTAATTAGCACTTCTTGTCCTGATCTGTAGGTCCTAGAGGCCAATTTCAGGGCAACAGGAAAAGTTTCACTCAACATTCAACACTGGTTCCCAAAAGAAATATAATGTAAGTCACATATGCAATTCTAAATTTTTCTAATAGCCACATTCAAAAGGTAAAATAAAAGGGAATTCCCTGGGGGTCCAGTGGTTAGGACTCTGCACTTCCACTGGCACGGGTTTGACCTGCTGGGGAACTAAGATCCCGCAAGCTGCATGGCGCGTCAAAAAAAAAAAAAAAAAAGGTAAAATAAAAGAGTTTGGAATTAATTTCATAACATACTTCACCCCAACCAATCCGAAATATATTTCAACATGTGATAAATATAAAAATATATCAATTAGATAGTTTTCATTTCTTTTTTCATACTGACTTCAAAATCTAGTGTGTATTTTATAATTACAGGACATTTCAGTTTGGGCTAGACTCATTTCAGTGCCCAGGAGCCATTTTAGACAATGCTGTTATAGATTCTCTTGTGATGAAACCTAACAATGGTTCCTTATTGCTCATAGAATAAATCCAAATTTCTATTACAAATATGTTTGTGTTTTAGATGATTTTCCTGAAGGATGAAGAGGAAGGCGCTTTCTCTTACCACAGGCTTAGAGATTTCACCCTCTTCATATGTCTTTACTTATGAATCAATTATTTAGAAACTCAGTTGTTTTAAAATATCCTTTAGAAAAGGATTTTTTTTCTAACTCAGGTTACTGCCTAATTAAATAGAGGGAAATATCTAGAATAACTTTTCTTTAATCTTTGTATCACAACTTTTAAAAAAATTGATGAAATTTATTATCTCTTAAAACACAAATCAAGGCAGCTTCTTCCATAAAGGCAGCTCTATATAGCCCTTTGCAGATGGATGGGTCTACTTCAATGGCCTGGTAACTGAACATAGGCTGGATATGCCCCATCTGCTCTGTTTCAGATTTATTTCTTCAGACTGAGCAAGAAAGAATCAAGAATCAAGAGTAAAATTGAAGTCATTACTTTTTAGATTTTTTTCTTTTTTTGGTTTGGCAGTTTGCCTCATTCCACAGACACTTTACGAGGTCCTTATGTCTTAACTTTTTGAAGGTGAGAACTGTGATCTAATCTGTATTCTGTGGGTTACTTAGCACACTGAGGGTGCCCAATAAATATTAAACAGGAAGATGTTATTGAACCACTCTACACCATACACTTCCTAGTTCATCCATCGTGCCAGCTTCCAGGGCAGAGCCATTATGAATAGATCGGTGGTTGGATAGATTAATGAATGAATGTATTTGATAGTTTGCTGCCAAAATTTTGCTACCTATAATTAAATCATATTTCTTGGTCTGTCCCATCAATCACAAGGAGAATAGTCTCACTTACATTAATAAAAAGCCAAAGTCTGGACAAATACAGAGTAAGATCCCTGTCTCTGAAAAGTTTAAAGTAGAGGTTAAAGCCTAATAGACTCCATTTCTATCAACCCATAAAACCAGAACCCCCAAATGACCTTCTGGCACCTCAAAATCAAAACACTTTAAGGATATCAAGATATCTGGAAGTCAATGTAATAGACTTCGAATTATTCAACATTGAATTATATGCAGTATAGTTTTAATGCTAAAAGGGTTTTATTTCTCCAAAGCCATTAATTTATTAAACTCATTGATTTTAAAAGATTTTATAGAGCACCTATTAAGTTCCAGGCATTATTTCCAGATCTGGAAAACATAAAAACTCCTGCTTTAAGCAAGTTTACAATCTATTTGAATATTTAATTCAATAGGTACTCAGTTAAAATAGTTAAAACATTTAATCTGATCAACTATTTTAATTTAATTCCAGTATTTAATGATTTAATTCATTCCTACTTAATAGAAAATCCAAAAGGTAGGTACTGGAACTAGGCCAACAGCCAAGATTATTTGATTTTAAAATTTATGTTCTTTTCACAGCACTGTGACAAGTACTTGTCTTTCTATTCAATTTGTTCAGGGTTAGGTTAAGAAAGCTACACGATCCCTTCCAACTCTAAGACTTTTTTTTTCTAGTTCTGTAATAAAATATTGTAATCCAAATACAATCTCAAGAGATGTGGGTGTTGATTTGATAGTGAAGATAATAAGGCTAAAGATAATCCTGAGAAAGCAACCCATTCCTAAAGCATTTTTACAAGGGAAGTTTATGAAAAACTTGAGCATAAAAGGGCAGTATAATTCTATCTTTATAAATTTGATTAAGATGACAAATTATATGCTAGGCTGGAACCATTCCCTTTGATATTCAAATATATTAACACCTACTCTTCCAGAATTGCTCTGAAATGTGTTTCTCAGACTAATTAAGATTTGACTGTTTTCCTATAAATCATATATATGCATTTCATGAATGTCCTCAACCTCCTCAAATAATATGGCCTTCTCCCTTCACCTGAAATCCTTCCACAGCCAAACTTCTTCACATTGCTCTTGAAGGCCCATTACAAACATATTTGTGTTTTAAAAGGTTTAAAAGGTGGTAGAGAGGAAAGGTAATATGGGAGACTGAAAAGAAGTTGGGAAAGATAATCTCTTAAATAATTAGAGACCATTCAATTATTTTAAAAAGTCACTTTTTTTTTGGAAAAATCACTTGTTTTAAAAATTCTGAAAGATGTGTTATTGTTCCAGCCTCACTGTCTTATTAAAATAAGGGCTAGTGTCTGAAATTAACTTGTCTTTGAAATTTGTATCACAACTTTAAAAAAATTAAATAAATCTATTATCTCTTAAACCACCTGTCAAGTTTCACTGTGTACTGAGGCAAGTCAGGGCATCCCACTTGTGGATGAGAGGATGGATACCCTCAGCGCCATGACATTCTGAGCCCCTGGATCATCTCCTTAGTTTCACTCTATACTATAACCTCTTTCCCAAATTTTGGCTTCTTAAAGAACCTGCTGGTACCTCAAAATCAAAATGACACCTTCAAGTTCCCTTCCTGAACTTGTCCGGACTTCATACCTCCCGACAGCATTTATTCAATAATTTTATGTGTCAGACGCTATTTCCCAGGGATGCAAAAATTAGTGTTTTACTACTTGCTCTCAATTTACTCATAATCTGGAAAAGAAGGGTGATACAAGAAAAAAATGGAGTTAGTATAATGATAGAGACATGCATAGCCTAATGGAAGTACCATGAAAGGGTCTCTAGCCTAAACTAGGACTCAGAGAAAAGGTTTCCTGAGGAATATGATGCCCAAGAGAATCAAAAAGAGCAGCTGGGATTCCTCAGTGAGTCATAAAGGCAAATCGCCTCTGCATTTTTCTGGAATGTACACTCGTCGTGAAGCTCATCATGAAGCTCATCATTAGTACATCCCATATGGCATAGCTCCCATTCTAGACAGTGAGTCCTATGAGTCAAGGCCCATATTAGTCATAGATTTCTCTCTTTCACAGGGTCTAGAATAATGATGTCTCTAAGACATCAGTTCTCAGTCAAGCACTCCCATTCTGCAGTAAACAGGTGATTTGGGATTAAGAGATGTACGAGCCCAGTGAAAAGGTTTATATTAATTACATCAGAACTGCATCTTGCAGGACTTGACATTTTTCTCATATTGCAGCAGATATAGACATTTGAAACCTCTTAAGAAAGAACTGAGTAACTCCCAATGTTTTTTTTTTTTAAATTTATTTATTTATGGCTGTGTTGGGTCTTCGTTTCCGTGCGAGGGCTTTCTCTAGTTGTGGCAAGTGGGGGCCACTCTTCATCGCGGTGCGCGGGCCTCTCACTATCACGGCCTCTCTTGTTGCAGGGCACAGGCTCCAGACGCGCAGGCTCAGTAGTTGTGGCTCGCGGGCCTAGTTGCTCAGCGGCATGTGGGATCTTCCCAGACCAGGGCTCGAACCCGTGTCCCCTGCATTGGCTGGCAGATTCTTAACCACTGCGCCACCAGGGAAGCCCAACTCCCAATTTTTATTTGCTTACTAAATCAAAGGCCACGAAATAACTCTAAGACTCCATTTTGAACAGTGTGCACACTTGTCAAACCTCACCTAGAACAGGGTAGGCAGCATAAGAGAACACTGAATGGTGCTAAAGAGGGCAACTTGTCATACCACGTATCAAAATGATAGCATAGAAAATCAATGCAAGACAAAGCAACTTCAACCAAAAGAGACTGGTTGAATTGTAGCTTCCTTATCCCTCTTCTGTCTCCTCCACGGTCCTGGGACTCCAGGAATTCGCAGTAAGATACCAATACATGCATTTATATTTGAATATAAATGCACACAAAACCCTGGCAAATATAGTCCTAAATGCTTATAGCAATTGTCTCTGATTAATATGTTAGAATCAAATAGCTTCTTTTATTATTTTCCTGTATTTTCTATTTTTTGGCAGTGGATATGTATTACATTGATAATCAGAGGATCTATTATACTGTTAAAAGTTGAATCCCAGCTTTTCTCATTCTGTGTGTATGTGATGGGTATCTTGATATGGCCTGCAAGTTTCTCTCCATCCCCAGCCACATGACATGGACCCTGGTCCTTAACCAGTATATTTGTCATGAGTAGGACATCATCCTGAAAATTTTTTTTAGCTAGAAGAGAAAGAAGGTATTTGAAATTAGAAATGCTGGAAAAGGCATTTTGGAGTTTATCTGCACACAGATGCTGGCTGACATTGAATTTTTTATTCCCATACCCACATTCACTGAGTACCCTGACTTTGTTTATGTGGAATGTTCAAGTCACACATTATGTATGCAGATTCCTGCAGCAAGTAATGGGTTCTCTCTTCTTTGACCTTCAAGCTATGCAGTACAACTATGTGATAATATTCAATTTTCTCTATTTTGTGGGTGTGACTCTAAACTGTACACTGAGAGAGGCCTTGTTTTTCCTTTTTGTGACTCCACAGAGATGAGAATTCAGCTGGTTAAACAGAATACCCTATTCACTTCTTCAGTATCATGGTGAGAAAGTTGAGTGCCTTGGGGAATTTGAAAATGTGATGTTTAAAAAGATAATTTTCTGGTCCTTAAAACTGGCCTCACCAAGCACATGTATATAATAGATATCTGGAAATCTTCCTCATGATGAATGGACTATTTACCAATCTATACTTCACTGTAAACAAAATGATGATTAAAGTGTATGCTGTTATTGTTGAAATCATGCCATAGAAATATAATAGATTGTCTAAATCAAACCTAGGAACATTAAAAAAACACAAATAAAATTGCCCATTCCTGAGCAGTTAATTTCTGCATTTTTGTTAAATCTTGGCTTGCTTATAAGAGGTTGGTACCTTCGGAAGAAGGGAGATGGACAGGTCACATATCTGACAGGTCACTGTAGTGTAGGAAACAGAAGCACTGAGTGTAAGGTGGTGTTTCCTAATGAATTTAGAATATGAAGCCCTGACATTTTTTAAGATGAGAACTGGTTCAGGGTTCTGAAAAGGATAAACTCCTCAGGAGCAACTCCTTTGCTATCCAACTGAGTGGCATTTACATTACATTCTTCAAACAGCAGGGCCCCAGAGAACATTGAGAACTACAGACATGAGAATCAGATTTGGGGCTGCAGCTAGGAATGAAACAAGCACATATGCTGACAGCAATTCTCAGTCATCCATAGGACCTGGCGTTCAAGAGTTTTTCAGGAACTTAAGGCGGAGAGAAAGATAGAGAGCTGGCAACCACACACCACTCCAAGGTTTTAGCTTTAAAACAATTTCGTATCTTTTCTTGGCCTGATTCTGACTTAGACAGAAAGGAGACGGTCTGGTAGGCAGTTCTTCTCAAGTCTGTACATGCACACGGGTCACCTGGGGGTCTTGTCTCCGAGGACGCTGATGCTCCTGGTCTCGGGACTGGGTAGCAAGCGCCTGGCATACCATAGAGCCCTGCACGGTACACTGAATCTGTTGGGTTCCAAAGGATTGGAAGAGCTCCGCCTTCTACAAAGCTGGCTGTTTAAAGCAGTGGAAGGTGGCACTGTGTGCAGCCCTTGATGTGATGGGAAGCTCCAGGCCTGTCCTGGGCTCTGCACATGCTCAGGCCACGTCTGATGCATGTGATGCTAAAGGGGAGGCCAGCTCCATTTGTTCCATGCCTGGAGGCCGAGGGAGCCCAGAATCACAGCTCAGACAGTGGAGGTCATCTTCACACCTGCCGGCACAGCCTCATAACACCTGCTGGCACAGCATCGTGACATAAAAGACCGTGTCCTCTTTTAGAGGAAGCAAGGTGGAGCACAGGAGAGAACACTAAGCCCCTGCCTTTGTGGCTTCCCAGAAGACATTGTGTCCCTTCTCTCGGTCCCCACCTCTTTGTGGGAGGTTGAGCTGGACCGTTGCGTCAGTTCAGTTTTTCAATATCCATATGGCTTCCTAAATTCCTCTCTGGGACCAGAAGGGTGGCAGCATCTGACCTGTACTGCAAACTTTGACTATCACCACCACCCCGGCTGTTCTTTGTCCAAGACACCTTTGTGCAAATCAGAAGGTGACCCTTCATGTGGGAATGAAGATGTGGGCAAACCAAGGGACCACTTGGCGGGTGGAGTGGGGCTGGATTGAAGGTCCGGCTGGCCCCTGGTGGGCACTGGTGCAAGGCACAACCTGCACCACTGCATCAGTAACTTTCCTCCAGCAGCTCCCCAGCCCCGGCACCATCGTGCTGAGAACCACCCAGAAGCCTGGGTGCGCGTCCAGCTGCCAGAGTGGTGATGATGATTTGGGGAAGAAAGTGCTTGGAGTTCTTCCAAAGTGACCTCATCCCTGAATCATCCCTGGCAGCATCTGGCCTTTCTTGGCTCACATCGGGCTCCACCTTTGGGTGAGGCAGCTTCTCCCAGAACCCTGCCTCCTACCTGGAAGTCTTGCAGGGGGCCTTGAGGAGAACCGGGAAGTAGGCCAAGGCTGCTGGTGGTTCAGGAGCAGTCAATGTGGGGTGATGCCCTAACAGTCCCCACACCGGACTGAGACACCTCTTCTGCATTCCTAGTGGGGAATCCACCCTGGGCTCTGTAGGGCCAGAGCAGCCTGACTCCTTCTGCTGCTGGCACCAGAAAAATCGTCAAAAATAGGCCTGAACCCTTGCCAGGCCTGCCTCGCCATGAATTCTGTGTACTATGACCTTAAATATACTAGATAAACCAGAAGCCTAAAATTGCTCAACTCTCAGAATAATAGAATTTAGTCTTCTCCTTCCTTAAGTTGAATTCTTAATTGTTAAATTTCAGGCTTTCTTTGTTGATGTAAAAATGTTCAAGGCCACAATACTATTAATTTTGAAGTGAGGTGCTCATAAAATTAATTAATTTGCCATTAATTACCATCTGATTTATACTCTAATCTGGTGGTTGTTTAGAAGAGTACTTTTGGTTATTTATTCATGATTTTGTTGTTGCTTCCTAGTTTTATTGGATTGACTGAAGAATATAGCCTCAATTGCTCTCTGTGAGATGAAATATGATTCACAATTGTATATGCTCTAAAATACGAGAAAAGAATGCGTATTCTCTGTCAGTAAAATACAAATGTTTTAAATATATGTGTGTGTGTGTGTTTGTAAATATTTGAAAAGGAGTCTGCTGACCTTATTTTTAATGCATTGCAGCTTTACTTGATTAAATTATCTTTGTATTTGTGAAGGATTTTGCTTTATGTATTTTTGATGCTGTGTGCCTGGTGAATAAAGATATAAACTTTGCTTTGGACTTTAGCTTTTACCGTGATAAAATAATCCCTTTGTCTAATTTAATGCACTTGTTGTGTATCTTGCTTCATCTGATATATCGATACTGTCAGCCCTTCTTACATTTTTATTTTTATTTTTTTTTTCCTTGTTACATTTTTATTTGCTTTTGTCTTTGTGATTCTGAACATCTGTTTCTTTTCAACTTTTGTCTTCATTTTATTTCAGGTGCGTTTCTGACAGACAACATATATCTGTGCATATTTTAAAATTTAGTTTGATATTCATTGTTTCATGACAGGGAAATTTGGTTCACTTGAATTTATTATGAAGATTAATAGTTTTGTTTTAGTCTCATCATATTTAATATTTACTATTTATTAATTTTTCTATTTTTACCTCTCCCTATGTTCTGGCTCATCATATTAAGCCCTTTGCTAGTCCTCTTAAGTTTCTCTTCTATCCTTTCACTCTCACTTTTAAATTAATGTCATTTGATGATTCCCCATGCCTCTAAATATTACCTTACTATTGTAAGAATAATATTATAATCTATGTGTCTTACTAACACATAAAAATTAATATTTTATTTGCCTATCATCTCCTGTCCCCCGTCCCAACTCCCTTGAAGAGGAGACATTTCCACCTGTACCTGTTGTTCATTCTAAATGAAATCCCCACCCTTGCCAACAGGCAATGCTTGGGTTTTGCAGCAACAGTTTCATAGTTCTAATGTTTCATATTCTGGTTAAATATTCTGAGACAGCATTTTCTTCAGTTTAGGAATAAGTACTCAAAACTTGAATATATCCCACTCATATCATCTTATCCATTTATTTTATCTCTATATTTTAAAATCCATCTCATGGTTCAGCATTAGGGAATTCATCACTATAATTCATTAAGTAAACCAATTAAAGGTGGAACAACATATTGCCTATTTATGCTTTTGGTTTTAGTAATATCCTTTCACATTCATAATCCAGATCATGAGATAAGCAGGATTTTATCCATCAAGGCTCCCCTTCATGACTGCCAAACTGAAAAAACATTGCTGCCATTTGAGTCAACAGTTAAACTTTACTATAAAATATTCAGACACTAAAGGAAACTGCAACTCACATGGTGATGCTCAAATCGCATTTGCCAATTCACCAAACTAGCAAATTCTGCAACATGGAATTCTATGAGCGGGGTGTGGATGTGTCCAGGCCCTCCATGGGAACTGACCTTAAATACCTCACAAATACCATACCTTCCAGGTATTCACATTTTCTCTATTGAATGTAGAATTGTGAAATCTATAGGAAATAGCTGAATCATTATTTCTTAGCTATCTCCTGCCTATTAAAGCAGGAACTATGAAATAGCTCGAGGGAAGCCCTAAGAAATTTCTTCCGTTACATTCAATAGCCTGCATCTGTCGAAATCACATATGAAAGGATGTAGACAAATAGAAATTAAAACTGAATTTTGCAGAAGAGGTTGAAGAACTTCCCCAGGATAAATTAAATGTATAAACTGAAAATTGATATAAGTCATCAGTTCAGTCCTAAATAGACTGAAGGATCACAACAATTTTGTGGACATTTTTCTTTTCTTCTCTTCCTGCTTTCCCAGACTTCTGAAAAGAGATCTGCTAAGAGTAATAAAAAGATAGATAAATTTTAGTAATGCTGAAGGTGTATATAAACAAATTCCCTTGACTAATGGTAAGGGTGTAAATTGGTATAGAATTTCAGGAAGACTGAAAGGTATATACAGATCTTTCTCAACTAACGATAGGATTACATCCCCATAAACCCATCATAAGTTGAAAATACTGTAAGTCGAAAATGCATTTAATACACCTAAACTACCGAACATCAGAGCCTAGCCTACCTTAAACATGTTCAAAACACTGCATTAGCCTACAGTTGGGCAAAATCATCTAACAAGAAGCCTATTTTATAATAAAGTGTTGAGTATCTCATGTAAGTTATTGAATACTGTACTGAAAATGAAAAACAGAATGGTTGTGTGGATACGGAATGGTTGTAAGTATATTGGTTGTTTACCCTCATGATCACGTGGCTGACCAGGAACCGTGGCTACTGCTGCCCGGCATCACAAGAGACTCTCATACTGCATATCGCTAACCCAGGAAAAGATCAAAATTCAAAACTTCAAAGTATAGTTTCTACTCAATGCATATAGCTTTTATATCATCGTAAAATCAAAAAATCGTAAATTGAACTACTATAACTCGGGGACCATCTGTGTTGTTTTTTTAAAGTGCCCACACTTTTAAAAACTTAATTTCATTAAAATTTATCTTAAGGAACTGTTTAGGCGGTTGGGCAAAAATGTATGTAAAAGTAGGTTCATTCATTGTTCTCAATAGAAAAATAATTGAAAAAATTTTACAAACATCTATTAAGAAGGGACTGGTTAAATAATGTATTGTATATTCATACATTCAGTAATTTAGAATGGTCGTTTAGATCTTTGCATATTGACATTAAATAATGTCCACAATATACTAAGTGAAAAAGCATAAACATATAGAGAAATATGCCTATGTCTAATTAGAGAAAGTCTACATATCTATTTATGAATACATGTGAAAATATTTGGAAGACCATGGTCTAAAACCTTATTGGCAGTATATTTTGCAGGAGTGGGGAATACGTTGAACATATAAGCTATGCTGTGGGGAGTGTTTTTATGAATGGCTGCCAGTGTTCTTCCTCCTCTTCCCGCTTCTTTTCTTCTTCATTATTTCCTCCTTCTCATTTTCCCCCCTTTACTGAGGTTGACCTATTCACTCATTTGAAATAAATAAGATATTCATATTCCAATGAAAAAGAGAAGCGATCAAAATAGGATAAACCTGAAAAAGATGGGGAAGACAACTTACAGTGTATAAAAGTGTGGATACTGGCACCTTATTTTTTTAAAACAAAAAAGGGAAAGAAAAGAAAAAAGTCACTGAATTTTCTGAATGCTGAAGTTTTAAGTTCATTCCCACTTGAAGTGGCAAAAAGACAAGGATGTCTGCTATCACTACTATTATGCAACACTTTCTGGTAAAATTATATATTGCCCTTGTAATTAAAAATAAAGTCCAATAAGTTTTCTAAGCCAACATATTATAATCTAGACTAGATTTTACATTAGTGGGGTCAAAATTTTAAGTACATTTCATTGCTAAAATCCTCAAAAATAAAATGATATAAATGACAAATTATGAACTAGTGCTCTAATATATGAACTCTTTTCAGTAGGCCGGAGGGGGAGAGGGGGACACGAGGGAAGTTTCCAGAAACAGAAAGCAGCATTAAACTTATTGTAAATACTTTTTGACATTTTAATTGTAATCTCTTCATTTTTTTAGCTACACATAAGATTGATTCAGGCACACACTAATAAGTAAGATGTACAAGATACATCACAGTAAAACTTCTCGTACTTTCCATACTCTTTGCATTTATTCTTATTTATTCATGTGTAAATTATTCATGTTACACATATCTTCCTTTCTACTAAACTAATCTTCAGGGTATAATCAAGTTTTTTTTTTTTTAATTGAGGTGCAGTTGTTATACAATGTTGTGTTAGTTTCTACTGTACAGCAAAGTGGAGTTCCCTGTGCTATACAGCAGGTTCTTATTAGTTATCTAATTTGTACATATTAGTGTATATATGTTAATCCCAATCTCCCAACTCATCACACCACCACCACCCCACCCACCACTTCCCCCAGTTGGTGTCCATATATTTGTTCTCTACATCTGTGTCTCTTATTTCTGCCCTGCAAAGCAGTTAAACTGTACCATTTTTCTAGATTTCACATTTATGCGTTAATACACGATATTTGTTTTTCTCTTTCTGACTTACTTCACTCTGTATGACAGTCTCTAGATCCATCCACGTCTCTACAAATGACCCAATTTCATTCCTTTTTATGGCTGAGTAATAGTCCATTGTATATATGTACCACATCTTCTTTATCCATTTGTCTGTTGATGGGCATTTAGGTTGCTTCCATGACCTGGCTATTGTAAATAGTGCTGCAATGAACACTGGGGTGCATGTGTCTTTTTGAATTATAGTTTTCTCTGGGTATATGCCCAGTAGTGGGATTGCTGGGTTATATGGTAGTTTTATTTTTAGTTTTTTAAGGAACCTCCATACTGTCCTCCATAGTGGCTGTATCAATTTACATTCCCACCAACAGTGCAAAAGGGTTCCCTTTTCTCCACACCCTCTCCAGCATTTATTGTTTGTAGATTTTCTGATGTGAGGAAATTTAACTGGTGTGTAGATTTAACTGGTGTGAGGACCTCACTGTAGTTTTGATTTGCATTGCTCTAATAATTAGTGATGTTGAGCAGCTTTTCATGTGCTTCTTGGCCATCTGTATGTCTTCTTCGGAGAAATGTCTATTTAAGTCTTCTGCCCATGTTTTGATTGGGTTGTTTGTTTTTTTGATATTGAGCTGCATGAGCTGTTTATATATTTTGGAGATTAATCGTTTGTCCATTGATTCATTTGCAAATATTTTCTCCCATTCTGAGGGTTGTCTTTTCATCTTGTTTATAGTTTCCTTTGCTGTGCAAAAGCTTTTAAGTTTCATTAGGTCCCATTTGTTTATTTTTGTTTTTATTTCCATTACTCTAGCAGATGGGTCAAAAAAGATCTTGCTGTGATTTATGTCAAAGAGTGTTCTTCCTATGTTTTTCTCTAAGAGTTTTATAGTGTCTGGTCTTACATTTAGGTCTCTAATCCATTTTGAGTTTATTTTTGTGTATGGTGTTAAGGAGTGTTCTAAATTCATTCCTTTACATGTAACTGTCCAGTTTTCCCAGCACCACTTATCAAAGAGAGTGTCTTTTCTCCATTATATATCCTTGCCTCCTTTGTCATAGATTAGTTGACTATAGGTGTGTGGGTTTATCTCTGGGCATTCTATCCTGTTCCATTGATCTATGTTTCTATTTTTGTGTCAGTACCATATTGTCTTGATTACTGTAGCTTTGTAGTATAGTCTGAAGTCAGGGAGCCTGATTCCTCCAGCTCTGTTTTTTTTCTCAAGATTGCTTTGTCTATTCAGGGTTTTTTGTGTTTCCATACAAATTTTAAGATTTTTTTTCTAGTTCTGTAAAAAAATGCCATTGGTAATTTGATAGGGATTTCATTGAATCTGTAGATTGCTTTGGATAGTATAGTCATTTTTCACAATATTGATTCTTCCAATCCAGGAACATGGTATATCTCTCCATCTGTTTGTGTCATCTTTGATTTCTTTCATCAGTGTCTTATGGTTTTCTGAGTACAGGACTTTTACCTCCTTAGGTAGGTTTATTCCTAGGTATTTTATTCCTTTTGTTGCAATGGTGAATGGGATTGTTTCCTTAATTTCTCTTTCTGATCTTTCATTGTTAGTGTATAGGAATGCAAGAGATTTCTGTGCATTAATTTTGTATCCTGCTACTTTACCAAATTCATTGATTAGCTCTAGTAGTTTTCTGGTGGCATCTTTGGGATTCTCTATGTATAGTATCATGTCATCTGCAAACAGTGACAATTGTACTTCTTCTTTTCCAATTTGTATTCCTTTTATTTCTTTTTCTTCCCTGATTGTCATGGCTAGGACTTCCAAAACTATGTTGAATAATAGTGGTGAGAGTGGACATCCTTGTCTTATTCCTGATCTTAGAGGAAATGCTTTCAGTTTTTCACCATTGAGAATGATGTTCGTTGTGAGTCTGTTGTATATAGCCTTTATTATGATGAGGTAGGTTCCCTTAATGCCCACTTTCTGGAGAGTTTTTATCATAAATGGTGTTGAATTTTGTCAAAAGCTTTTTCTGCATCTATTGAGATGATCATATGGTTTTCATTCTTCAGTTTGTTCATATGGTGTATCACACTGATATAATCAAGTTTTACCTTTGAGATTATTAATAAATTAAAATATTAGTGACAAACACAAACTTTTTTTCAGCTTTACTGCATAAACACAAACTCTTAAGCTTTAGAACAGGTTAATGATTAAGAGGACACCAAATATTAGTTGGAAAAATGCTTCCTATTCCCTGCTGGTTAGAGAAAAAGTGTTGGGCTCTCAATAAAGTGATAGGTCCTTAATATTCCACTGGATAAAACCCAAAAATGGAACTTCTTTCAAACATATGCTCTCAGTATACATTTCAAGTAGCATTTTTGAAGTTTGCTCTTTTGTCAATGAATATAAGGTCGTTTTCCCCACTTCTTGCCTCATAGAAGAAAGTCTCCTCTCCCCAGCCAGAGTATCACAATGCCTGCCTGAGTCTTACATCACTCACCTCTTTCAGGGGCTCACAAGACAATTGTTGGTCATTAAGACGCTTGAAAGAACTGAGGTATGGGCATGGCCAAGCCTTAGGTGGTAAGACTGTCACCCTTCATCCTGTTCCTAAAAGCAGATATTTAGTAACTGACAAAGCTGTGTTTTGAGTTGTATTCTGTGGTGACTGCACAGCACAGAATTATTCAAACGTGTTATTTTAGCAATCCAGACAAGCAGATTTGTTACTAGGGAGCAGAAATATTTCTGGTACCCATAGGGACTAGATAGTGTATCTACCCATATTAAACTTTAACAAATCTTCTGATAATACTTCCCTAAATTATTCTTGAATATAGTCAGTGTGAAACATATGATGTTCAATTGCACTGATGTTTTTAAAATTTGCAATTTAGGAAATTTTGAAGTAATTAAAAAAACTTTTAATAAAAGCAATTAAAAGTTATTGTTAATTACTCTAGGTCAAAAAGATTTATGTAAATTTTTCAAGTATCTTTTTTCCCTAAGCCCATATTTTGTTATTTTATTTGGAAAGCTCCTGCAATCAATGACTGTCCCCAAGCGTCTTTGCCTTCCAGACATGCATTCCTGCATCCCTTTTCTGTTATTTCAGGAAGGAAGGATACAACAAGCCCTGGGGAAAAAGAGCAACAATTCAAACTTAAGAGTTGAATTCTTAATGTGAAATAAAGACATTACTGAGATTGGGTTCAAAACAAATATTTTGTCTGTCTCCTTGGTGGTTTCTCACTTGCCAGGCAGAGCTGAAAAGCCCCTTCCCTGTCAATGCAAGCAGGGAATGCTAATACATCTTCTGTCTTTGAAGTGGAACAAATATCCATTACTAACAAAACTGATCCAAAATGTAAAAGAATATATTAGAGCAGACTGTGATGGTTGTCAATAAATATGTTTTCATTGCAACTATTCATTCACAACATATGAACAGCTGCAGTATTCTCTTATGTAAATAGAAATACCTTTCCCACTCAATCATGTCTTTACAAAGTTAGGGGGCTCTATTTTAACCTTTATGTTACTTGACACTGAAGATAATTCTAATTACATAAATACTCATATACACAATTATTAATTCAATTTTCATTCTTTTCCTGAACTTTACCCCTTTAGAAATCCATGTGATGCCAATGATGGACATAATGTTTAGGAATTTTGTTGGTGAAGTCTTTCCAGGCCTCAGTTAAAGCAGCACAAGAACTGATAGTGAGGTAGGAGATAGATGGGCCCCAGGCTGGGCAGCTGGAGTTTGTCCCCTGTGGACAGATACTCTGAAATAGCAGGAGTGAGAGAAAAGCTGAGCTCTCCCAGATAAAAGATAGAGACCACATATTTCTCATTCTCAAGGTCAAGGAGACCTTCCCAACTATAAATGCACAGAAAGCCTCCTCGGAGGTCTAAAGATAGGGGGCATCACCTCATAGTAAGTGATGTTAACCTACCCATAGGCCTCTTCACTAGAATCCACCTTGGCTAAGAGATGCACGCGCACATGTGGGAGGACCCTGAGACAAACCAAATACGGACTCAGAACCAGGCAAAGCAAGATGATTGGCCAAAGCAAACCCGGAAGAAATGCCCCATATAAGTGATTCAAACTACCATGAGGGCGCGACTCTCTCTCTGAGTTCACCTGTATCTATCCACACGTACCCTTTTTCCTCCTAATAAACACTTTACTTGTTTCACTACTTTCCGTCTCTATGTGGAAATTCATTTCTACACAGCTGACGGGCCAGGGCCTTGTCACTGCCACTGGTCCCTCTAGTGGCTAAGATTCAGCGCTCTCACTGCCACAGCCTGACTTCAGTCTCTCTCTGGCCAGGAACCGAAATCCTCCTTCAAGCTGCTGCAGGTTGACCCGAGATCAATATGATGATAATACCTAGTTCATAGGGATTGTGAGAATAAAATAATACAGCTAACATGTGCTAAAAAAATAAAAATAAAAAGGAACAACAGGCCCCAAACGGAGTCACTTGCCCCAGGACAGCAAACCAAGGCCTAATACCTAAACTAACTGCAGTTTCACCCTCTCCTAGGAATGTGACCTTTCCCCAGTCAACCTGGGATTACCTGATCAGCACTAGTGAGGTAATCTGCTTGACAGACTCTTGCCTCTCCCCTAAAGGAAGGTAACCTTGCCTGAACAAATCCACTTTTTGTTAGAAACTTCCTTTTCCCACCCCCTTCAGCCTACAAAAGCCTTCCACTTCATACAAATGGAGCTCCTTTCTACTTGCTAGAGCTCCTTGGAGCTCCTTTCTACTTGGTAGACAGGATGCTGCCCGACTCATGAATCATTGAATAAAGCCAATTACATCTTCAAATTTACTCAGCTGAATTTTGTTTTTTAACAATGGAGAGTGGCGAAATAAATGCTAGCTAATTTTTCAGTCGTAATTTGAAGGTACTGTTTGTGTTACTTTACTATGAATAATTAAAAAATATTTTATTTGCTGTGAAACTAGCCTTGAGTACTCCAAGATTTCTGCATAAATAACTAGGTACTTAGTACCGCATTTTGAGATACAGTTCCCATACTGCAATCTCACAATTGTCTTTATGAAAATGTGTTAAAGTTGAAAAAACAAAGGAAAAACAAGCTTTAAGAAATACTCCCCATTGAAGGTCCAGCTTACATTGAAGAGAAGGCTGTGTGTCCTCTTGAGAGGGTTTGCCCCCAAAGAGCAAATTCCTGACTGTTCCCTCTGCTTGTCTGATGCTTTAATACTGTTGACATTAAAATAGGGCCAGTGAAGCAACTTCCATTTTCATTGACCCAGTCTTTACAATTCACCATAGATTCTAGAAAAATACTCAAAATTATTTTAGCAGACAGTTCTTATTATACATGCTACATGCATAACAACATTTCCGTATCAGAGACTTCTACCCCATGAGCAAATATTTTCAACCCCAAATCCAGCATAAACGATCTAGCAAGAATTATTTTTCCAATAATAGACATTATGGTCTGATTTGTTTCCCCCACTCTGCAGTAGCAACTACACTATATTTTATTGCTGATGTGGACAGGGAATGTTGCCTGCCATTGCAGTAAACAAACACTGTTGCCTACCATTCCAGTTCTACTAGGATCAAACCGTCAGACACTGCAGACACGCCCCACCCCTCCTGAGGGTGTACCCTGAGGGGAATTCAGGATGGAGAAACACAGGAAGAATTCTGTGCTTTGGATACTGGCCCTAGATAGTTTGGATGCATATCTAAGGAATAATTTCAATGAGCCCATATTCTTGCATCTTTCCATACATGAAAAAGCACTAAATTCATTAACTTGAGATGTCTGCTTTTTGTGATCAGCAGTAATCTTTTGATATTTGACTACACGTTTTTTCCCAGCAAAACTCCTCTATATCCTGGCTCCTCTCTTACTTTTTTGGAGTAGTTTCTCAGAGCTATCTGAGAGGCTGTCTCCCAGGCTATAGTCCTCAGTACGATCCCCAAACAAAACTTAACTCACAACTTTTAGGTTGTGCTTTTTTTTTTTAAAGTTGACATTGCCTATATCATGTTAGGCATGAAAGGGCTAATCAGTAAAACTTCTGAGCCAGTCCAGCCTCGAAGAGGCTAATGACGATACATATGAAGTGTCATGGCGTTCTCATTTCTGTTCGATGAGGGAAATCTGCTTTCAGTTCATACCCCAATAAGAAAGCTACTCAAAAAAAAAAAAAAAAAAAAAAAAAGAAAGCTACTCTTCCAGACCAGCTAGGCTAAATAACCCATCATGACAGCACAGAAGACAATGGGCCAAGATCCAGAGGAAGCCTGCAAGAGAAAGGCAGTACTACCAGCGGAGACAGACTGTAAGAGCTACAGCGTCATGCAAACCCAGCAAAAAGACATGCCCTTTTAATAAAAGCTCTTAACCCTAGGCATTTTGTACAGACAGACTGGGAGGGAAGCAAAGCTTCTTTAGCAGTACTCTGCTGCCCTCACAGCAGTTAGTGTGTGGCAAGCTGGTAGGAAAGTCACAGCTCTGGAAATAAATAGGGTGTTCTGGAAGAGAAAGTGCAGTGGAACTTGGGGAGCACGAGGAAGACAAAGAGACCAGCCTGGGTTGAACAGAGGTCAATATATTAACTGGATAAATCTAGCAAAGTATTTTCACCAGTTCTTCAGTGAAGGGGCACCAAAAACTAACTGTCAATCTATATACTTGTACATGTATGTTGCTTATATCATGTGTATTAAAACAAAAGCATAATTCTCAAGCTATATTGTACGTTCAGCCATTGTCATAAAATGCTCTTGTTTTCTTAGAATTTAATCATAGTCTTCAATTACCTGATTTATTTATGGTGTGTGCTTCCTGATTTTCTCTCTCCTGTATTAGAATGTAACTGCTGCGGACTGGGACAGAGGCCTTCTCTGTCTTGTTCACCTTGATGTCCCCAGAATAAAGAGCAATGCCTGACACAGAGAGGGCACTCAGCAAGTATTTGTACTACAATATGTGCAGGTGCTCTTTTAAGTCCTTTAATCCTCACATCAATGATATGATTTAGGGTCTATTATTAGCCTCATTTACAGATGGGTAAATAAAAGAATAGAAAAATGAAGTCATTTGCCCAAGCTTAGGTGCTAGTAAGTGGCAGAATCAGGATTTGAACTCAGGCAGTCATTCCTTACCACTCATACTCCAGCAACTAACTTCTAGTGATTATGTATCTATTCATATCTGTATATTTTTATTGCATAAGTACATGAAAACTTATTTCTGCCTGGGTGCATAATACACAAAATTATAACTAAATCCTTTTGAATATAATTCAAACTCTTTCTGACCATAGACAAAGTAATGACTCGTAATAGACATAATGATTATCCCATCACACACATTGTACTGCATCAGTTTTTTTTGTTTCTTTTTTTTTTTTTTGCAACCTCAATTATACCACTTTTCTACTATCATGATTTTAAAAAAGTTTATGACTGGAAAAGGACCACATTCATAAAGAGTTGTGCCTCATATATGCTACATGTTCAGGCATTTTCATGAGTAGTTAAAATTTTTTTAATGCAGCCAGATTGCCCCTGATTTGCGATTTCACATCTTTTGTGTTGCAACAGATTTTGTGACTGGTTCATTTTACAATGTTTACTGACTTAATTCAGTCAGTTATTGTTTTCTATAAATTAGAATTTGGGGGATACTTCATAGAATATGGAAAATCTGGAACTGAATATTTGAAAACAGAAGTACCTGAGGTGTTTGTACATTCCTGACATAAATCTCACAAAGAGTGACACATTTTCTTTCCTTGTCAAGTCATGCAACCAAAGTCACACTACCACCAAAACTGACTGAAAATTTAAACATTTAGATAATCGGTTTGGTGGATGCTTCACCAAATTTTCTGAACTACCAGTTACTTACCAACGAGTTACAGAACAGCAGTAGTTTAACATGATCTAGGGCTTCCCTGGTGGTGCAGTGGTTAAGAATCCATCTGCCAATGCAGGGGGCATGGGTTCGAGCTCTGGTCCGGGAAGATCCCACATGCCACGGAGCAACTCAGCCCGTGCACCACAACTACTGAACCTGCGCTCTAGAGCCGGCGAGCCGCAACTACTGAAGCCCGTGCGCCTACAGCCCATGCTCCGCAACAAGAGAAGCCACCGCCATGAGAAGCCCACGCACCGCAACGAAGAGTAGACCCCGCTCACCGCAACGAAGAGTAGACCCCGCTCGCCGCAACTAGAGAAAGCCCGCACGCAGCAACGAAGACCCAACGCAGCGAAAAATAAATAAATTTATTTAAAAAAATAATAAAATAAAATGATCTATACATCATTATTATGTAGAAGATCAAGTAATCATGCATCCAGACAACACCAGGTGTGACAGATAAACCTGCCCCTTCTTCCAAGACAGTCCCTGTGGGACTGGACAGCCCCAGAGCATTGTTGGAAAAACACTGAAGTAGATTTTAAATTCCTTTTCAGTGCTAAAGTTTGAGAAGCCCTCAGACTTGGAACAGTAGGTCATACAGATTAAGCTTAAAGAGTAATATACTGTAATTCATTGATAAATGGCTCTTGTTGTTCATTCAATGCAAACAGGTTTTAGAGCTAAATTCATGCTTTTGTGAATGGACTTTTGCACACATTAAAACATTTAGTTCAATGGCTATATTCCTGTCTGAGTAAATCATAGAATCCATTAAGCTCAACAATTTAATTAGTATGTCTCAAACTCCATCACTCATCACCTGGGTGGCCTTGGTCCAATTACTTAACCACTCTAAGCTACAGTTTCCTCAACTATAAAATGGGGGAAAAATCATAACGACTCATAAGGTTGTTAAAAGGATTAAATAAATGATGCCTGTGCCCTGCCTGACAAGTAGTAAGTGCTCATTAAATGTTCATTAATAGAAGAACCAGTAGTAGTAGCTACCATATTTAGAGAGCCATCAACTCTGTTTTCCAAGAATTCTGTTAGTGAGAATTATGTTTTGTTTTGTTTCTGTTGCATTGCTATATACAAGAATGCAACTTCCATCTTTAAAATTACACAAATAGTGAGTCAGGGAAAAATAAACTTAAGTCAAGAGTTTGACAGTCTGAATTGGCTGAAAACCTCTAAGGAAGATAAAACTGCATGCACTTTTTTGGTTGTTTTAAAGTAGATTTTGGACAAGAGAAAGAAATGAAGAGGTCCCTCTCAAAAGAAAGCCCAGTTTGGCGGTGAGAAAACTTTGGGGACAGCTGAGTAGAAGGAGAGTCAGCAACTGACTTTCTCTTTGTGTGGAAGAAACACTAAGAGCCCATCCAGAACTGGGGGACAAGAGAGGAGGGTGGAGGGAAGACCAAAGAAGAGGCAAACAAGGGGCTGTCACCATTCACCACTTCTGCTCTGAATACCTTTGAAAAATAAAGTTGTAGGAACAAGGAGAAAGAGAAAAGTCACCATTTTATTCCCCCCTTGAGATTCAGTTAGAGGAAAACATGCAGACTGCAATAACCCCAGGTTGGGTTCTCTCGGTGACAAATTTCACTTGGTTCTATAGATCTCTAAAGTTCTAGCCAGCTCCTGCCACTAGAAATAAAACATGTGGCAACAGTAGCCCAAGCCCTGGAGAACCCTAGGGAGTCTTCTAAGAGGGTTCACTATAAAGTTGGAAGAGTCTAGAAAATTCATATTTGCTCAATTATTGGGAAAGAATAAACTGGGTTAGATACCACTTGTTCCTAGATTTTGCATTTGTCCAAGCTTCAAATGAGATTTTCTTTCAAATTTTTATCAAGAATAATGAACATAATCTGTTTTGTGCAAATTCTATATTCCAGGCATAGTGCTAACCACTTTATTACATTTTATCTTATTTAATACTCACAGCTTCATTGGGCAGGTGGAATTATTAGCTCCATTTTATAGCCCAAGAAACCAAACCTTGGAGATATTGATTAACTTGCTCAAATTCACACAGCTGGTGACTGGCTGAAATGGGATTTGTACCTATTTGATGACATATTTGATGGTGAAGGCTTACCCTTTTATATTTTTTTATATTTTTTATATTTTACAATAACTTTTCATTTAATTTTGTTTTGTTATCTTTGAAATATATGTTCATTGTAATAAAAATACAGAGAAGCAAAATAAGTATATCTTTGCATTAAGGGTTTAATTTGCTTAAGAAAAGTTATTTATTTCAAAATCCTACGTAGCAGTTTTGCAACACTTCTCTTCCTGTGGAGGGTTAACTTTTTGAGGATTTTCTCTTGTTTACCCGCTATTCCTAGGATAGTTCTCTGCCCATCATGGGCAATCAAATGTATGTGGACCAAATAAATCCAAGAGAAAGCTGCTTGTTGGGGTTACCACCCCAGCTGAGATCACATTTCCTAACTGTAGTTCCCAGAGTTGGGTGGTAATAGTTGCCCAACCATCCCAATTTTCTGGATACAGAGCACTGCGATGCTATAACAGCATCACAAGTGCTATCAGAAAATTTGGTTAAGAGTGAATATCATGGAAGTGTTGCTCCATTTTTTTTTTCTACTCTCAAAACACCTTTGAGCAGTAACTTATTCACAGATAAAAATTTTTTTCTCTTTAATTTTTTCTTTTCTTTTTGAATACTGTACTTGGTTTTGGGGGAAATATGCTCAGTGAAAGAAAGAACAAAGGGCATATGGTTGACAAAGACTAAAATAATAAAAAGTATCAAACTTAGAAAGTTTAGGTTCGGGAGTTTTACTCTTTGGGTGGATCCTTATTGAAAAAATAATTAGACGATAAGAGCAAAAAAAAAATAATAATAATTAGAAAGGAGAAGCAAAAGATGAAAGTGTCCAAATAAGATTCCTCATCAGCTGTTTATTTTATTGATATATTTTATCATGTATTTGAGCTACAATATTTATTTATCAGGAATAAGAAAATTTTAATCGTAAAATTGTATAACATCATTCCAACATTGGATCTTGTTATTTTCTTCACAGGTATGGTGGAGAGTCATTCCTTTGCACGTCCAGATAAGATCTTTGCTGTCTTGGGGAGCTGCTCCTCTCACATTCCAAAATATGGTCCTCATATGGGGACCATATGACGGGGGCTGCTGATCACATTATCCCACCCCCCAGGATGGGGCCTGGGTGCCAGACTGGGATCCATCACATACTTTACCGTTCTAGTCATGGAAATTAGCTGACAGACAGATGTAGGACTCAGGCGAATCGGAGTATTTTCATGAAATTTTTCTAACGGAATCTGGCAGGAAATAGCTTTGTTCCTTGTTAGTTACAAGGCTATAAGAATATAAGCCCAGAACTATCTGCTACCAGCTCCTGCTTCATGGAGATCACAGGCCTAAGATGATGAAGACAACAATCAGAAATGGGAAGAAGTGTGTGTGTGTGTGTGTGTGTGTATGTGTGTGTGTGTGTGTGTGAGAGAGAGAGAGATCGATCCACTGTCTCTGAAGCTAAAACTACTTTCCAAGATTTGCCTTTCAGAACAAATACACTGCCCATTTGCAGAGCTAGTTTGAGCTGAATATATGTTGTTTAACTAAAAGTCCTGACTGATAGCCAAAACTCAGGGTGCTAAGTAAACAAAGTCTGCAAGAATCTATTTTCTAGCTTCTATTCCCCTTGACATCTGTCCTGAAAGATTTATATAGGAAATGTTGAAGTCTTTTTGGCAAGTGCATAAAAATTATGTTATTCAACAAATGTATTCCATGCCTCTTTGAGGCCAGGCATTGTGCTAAGTAGTAGAAATACTAAAGAAACGGGCAAGAAAGTACCCTATATCCACGGCAGAGGTATACATCAAAGCCAATTATTATAGAACTGTGTAAGAAGGGCTTTAATAGATGCCTGTGGAAAGTGTCATGGAAACTCAAAGGAGCAAGCAAGTTCAAATACTTGAACTCTGAGTATATTTTGAAGAATGGTAGAATTTTCCCAAGCAGAGAACAGAGAAAAGGGCACTGTGGACAGCAGAAATAGCATGCTGAAGGGCATGGACAGATGAAAAAATACATGCCACGTTTGGGGAATAACAAAACCTTTGATGCAACCACAACATAATGTTGTGGAGTTCGGTAATAGTGAGGGATTTGACTAAACAATCAGGCAAAACTCAGATTCTAAAAAGTCTTAAATGCCATGCTAAGGAGTGGACTTTTTACTGTAGGCTATGAGAAGCCACCTGAAGTTCTCAATCAGATGAATGACACCATCTAATTTGGATATACATGTATATAATGAACTCCCATGTACCCATCACCCAGTGAACAATTATATCAACTTGTGCATGAGGTTGGGCAACTTTTCATTCAGTTAAGAGTAATTTTCATATCTTTTTCTATGAATTTTCTGTAGATCAGTTCTTGGCCTTTTTCATCTCAGTTTTTAGAAGCTCTTTATATATTAGAGATACCTTTGTATTATATATCATTACACCTTTCACTGTATATTTTGTAAATATTTTTTCCCAGGCTCTTATTTGTATTTTTTACTTTGTGTCTGGTATGGTATTTTTACCGTGAAAACATTTTTAATTTTTATATGATAAAATTTGTCAATCTTTCTTCTCATTGCTTCTAGATTTTGAGTCATATTTAGGAAAGCTTTCTCATTCCCTGATTATAAAGGAATTCACAAGTGCTTTTTCAAATATATGCATGGTGCTTTTTTATACCTTTGATTGAAATATCTGATCTGCTGGGAATTTATCCTGGCTTATGGTGTAAGAAATGGATCCAATTTAATTTTTCTCCATATGGCTACTCAGTAATCAGAACAACATTTATTTAAAGGTCCATCTTTTACCCAGTGATGTGTGATGCCACCTATAATGTATATTAATTTCTATATGCAATTGGATATATTTCTGGATTTTCTCTTTTTCCTTCGGTTTGTCTTCCTATTCATGTGCTAATATCGAATTGTTTGAATTACAGAGGCTTTACAGTGGCTTTTTCTCTCAGCCCTTAAGTTAGGGAAAACTGACATCTTCATGATGTTGGCCTCTCTTTCTCTCCCAGAACTGAGAGATTCATTCATTAAGATCTATTTTTTTCCAAAAGCAATTTCCAGTTTTGCTCATATAAGTTTTGGACATTTCTTGTTAACTTTATGTTAAAGTATTTTTTTCTCTTTTATTTTCTATCATAAATGGGGTCTTCTCTTTAATTATATATTCAAACTGTTTTTTATTTATACAAATATATGTTTATGTATAGGTTTGTAAACATATATACATACATATGCTATTCATTTTTATATCCTTATTTTATAACCTGTTATTTTGTCCAGATTCTCTTGTTGATTATTGTATTTTTCCATGGATTCTTTTGAATTTTCCAGCTATATAATCACATCCTCTCTTAATAAACATAGTTTTACTTCTTTGTTTCCTATTCATATTTCAGTAATTGCTTTCTCATGTCTCATTGCACTGGTTAGTATCTGCAACATAATGATAAATGTTATGGCTATGGTAGGTACCTTTGCTCTTGACTTTAGAGGAAAAAATCTACAATATTAAATATTAAACAGTAAAGTTTTCCCATCTTTGGGGAAACTGATTTAGGGATGGTAATGTATTGATTTGTAAGATTTGGATCTATCATCTTAAGCTTTTTGTAAGACATCAGAGTGAGGATCTCCATTGTATATGGCCCTATTTTCTGAGAAAAAGCCCTAGATGGAATATTTATTAGGTCCTTACTTTTTGCCAGATACTGTGCTAAGTGCATTACATGAATTGCTTCATTCTAACCTAACAACAAGATTTAGAATTATCATCATTCTAAAATTCCAGGACAGGAAACTAAGACAATGAGGTTAAGTAATTTATCAATATCACCTAACCATTAAGTGGTCAAACTAGTATTTGAGCCTAAGCAGTCTAATGCCAGAGCTTAAATATAACCCCTATGTGATGCTGACTCATAGGATTTAGAGAGAAACTAGTTATTCATTGCAGTTGAAACACTGGTAATGAATTAAATGCTCAAGGTTTTATAGAGCAATAGTGAAGAGTGATAAGAAAAATGTTGAGAGCCAAAGAATTAAAGAAGAGACAGAAGAGGAACCCAGGGAAGAGACTGAGAAGGGGCAGGCAGAGAGATGGGAGGAAAATAAAGGAGAGAGTACATATCATGGAATGAGAGAGGAAAGAGTGTCAGGGGTGATGCAGAATTCCAGTAGGGAATATGGTTTATTTTCTGACCCTGATTCTTTATTTTCAAGTTCCAGAATTTCCCATCACGTTAATCAATTCCTGTTTTTTCACTATTTTCCAAAAAAAAAAAAAAAAAAAGATACCTGGTATGAAATATTGCAGGATATCCACAGCTATCTTAATAAAATGTTCACAAAATAGTCAAACAGAAAAAAAAAAAAAAAATCCCTTTATCATAAGGGAAGAACAGTACTTGCATTACCTTAGGAAAATTACAAACTTACAAAGGTTCACCTTTTGCTTAAATATATTTCAAGTTATCAGTCAAAATATAAGTATTATAATGTGCAACCCCACAAAAGGAATTTGATTAATTAGAATTATAATCTCTAGCAGATTCTAAAATTCAATCTTTATATGTGGGGGACAGCATTAAACTCTGCAGATAACATTATTCTAACAGCTCAGGTTTCTTCCTCCTCACTGTACTCTTCAATTGCAACTGCCGTATAAGGAACAAATAACCAACATAGTAATCAAATGAACAAACAATTTATCAAAGTTTTTTTAAAATCCTCTGTAACTAGTTTAACGTAGCAGTAAATATATTAGCTTTGCTCCGTGATCTTTATTTACATCATGTCCTTCTTTGTAAGATACAAAATGCAAGATCAATGTGGTTATCCATTTGGCCTTGGTTGAAAACATTCCAGTACGACACTGCCATTCATCTTCATAGTCGTTTAAATGCAATTTGTTACTCAGTTTTGTGATTTAATATTATGTTTTATGGAGCTGATAGGATTCCAGAATTGCTTTCTGAATTATCCATCTTGTATATGTATACGGGAAAGCTTTTTCAAGCCCCCAAAATGAGCTCTTCAAGAGCAGGAAGGGTGGGGAGAATGAATCAATAGGGTTTTACGTTTCTGCAAAATCATAATTTTAAGTGATCTTATATCCAGTTTCAAGTAACGATTTGTTGACTATGGTAACATCTGCCATCTAGTGGCTGACTTCAGGTACTACAGAATGAACTCAAAAATTTTATTTTTACGGTAATAATATAAGGAGGAGGGCAGGGTTTTGGTCGTTGTATTTCAACTACATTTTTTTATGTTGCTAGCAAAGTAGGAAACATACATGTTTTTTATTTAACAAGCCGTTTTTTTAGTGCCAATTTGATCTAATTATAATTTACTCCATTTTGTGTAGGCATCTTGAAAGTAAAGGCGAAAAATAAAAACAGAAAGAAAATAAAGAGAAAGAAAAATAAAATAGCATTTTTAAACCTGCCACAACAGAAGATATAAACAGTAATAATTTAATTATATTTCTTAAATTGTTTCAGTTTTAGGGCGATTCCACTTTATCACTGAACAAATCCTAATTTATTCTCAAAACATAATTAGAATAAATAAAGCTAATATATTTAAAAGAAAACATCACAGATAAAAATGAGTGTATAAATCTCCCCCTTTATTTTTACTATTGTTAAATTATTATACACGTATACATCACCATCTCTGACAGAATTGACTTTAACTGGATAGTCTCCATGCCAAAGGTAATGATTGATTTTCTGTTCTTATCTCACTCAATTCTCAGCAGCATTTGACATAGTTGACAGATCCCTCCCTCCTCCTGGAAGCACTTTCTTCACTTGGACTCCAGGACACCATATTCTTCTGGTGGCACCAGCTACATAATTTGTGAGCCCAGAGTAAGACGAAAATGTGGGCTCCCTTGTTCAAAAAGCAAGGATAAAAGGCCCTAAGGTAGTAAATCATAAAGCTTTTTCCTTTCTTCCACTGTCTCTCCCTCAACTTGTCATTTTTTAAAAAAATTTGCTTTCTATGTTGTTCATAAATAAAGAAAAATTTAGAATTTAAATTATCGACATGAATTTTACCATTCAAATTTATATTATGCAATGCCAGATTTAATGAAAATATAAGAGCATTTAACTCGTATGAATCACACAATTCATATTTTGTAGCCCATGCACGCATATATATTTTTTATTTTTTACAGAGCAGTGGAAGTGCTGCACAAGACTAATCTAGATATTTTTATTTCACTTCTTGAGATGCCTGCATTCTATCAATACTCTCTATCCTTGGCTTATGGATGAGAAAGGAAAAGTCTCTATGGGCTCCTCTATCTTTCCCTCTCCTTCTACATTTCCCATTTCAGGGTGAGTGGTTGGCTAATACAGGGAAGTAATGTAAGCAGCTCTTTGCAGGAAACGACCCTCAGCAGGAAGTCCCTTTTCTTGTCACTTTAACAAAGCTATATTGTAACTAACTTTTAAACCAAGCACCTCCATGCTCTACTCATCTCTGGCCCTAGCATCTTCCCTGGCCCGGGAAGATGCCACAGAGCAATTAAGCCCGTGCGCCACAACTACTGAGCCTGCGCTCTAGAGCCCACGAGCCACAACTACTGAGCCCATGTGCCACAACTACTGTAGCCCGCGCGCCTAGAGCCCGTGCTCCGCAACAAGAGAAGCCACCGCAGTGAGAAGCTCGCGCACCACAACGAAGAGTCGCCCCTGCTCTCCGCAACTAGAGAAAGCCCGCACGCAGCAACGAAGACCCAACACGGCCAAAAATAAAAACAAATAAATAAATTTATATATATAAAAAAATACCTTCCCTAACTGGTCAGTTCTTTCCATAGATCAAAGAAGTAGAAATGAAGAATAAGTAATTAACAGATGACAAGATGTCTTCCCTAGCTTCCCCTTCAGTAATCTTCCAAACAAACTGTGTGAACAAGCTCTATGAACAAGATGATATCTAGAGGAAGATCACGAGGAGTGACAAGCCTGCACACAGTGGGGGATGGCGATGACTCTGACCCCCATCTCAATGATTAACTGAGATTGCTCCCTTCCTTTCCTTTAAAACTTTCAAGGCCGAGCAGAATCTTCAGAGGCGGTTTTTGGGGAACACTGAGTCCACCGTCTCCGCAGATTGCCAGCATTCTGATTAAAAGCACCTTTCCTTTCTACCATCTGTCAGTACGTAACTGATTTTGTAAGCAGCAAGCAGCAGGACCCAATTCAATCATAGCAGTAACATAAGTAAGAAAGGATAGGATAGGGTTCTTTGGTGGTTCACGCTTCTTAGATCACCATTGCCTTCTGTCTGAAAAGCAAATTCTGGTTTGAACAGAAAGCACCACCTCTCAAGGCTGTCAGCACCAACACCACCACGTGCTCTGCTGTCGGTGTAACATGCTTACATGTACTCCACTGGAACCTCATCGAACACCCATACCTCATGGGTCCCCTAGAACTCTGTGCTCATGGGGCATCAGGAATATGAGTGGGGTGTCAAGGAATGGCTCATAACACATACTGTGTGTATCTTCTCTCCTCGCTTGCATGCTCCATTGTCCCGTCAGACTTCACCTACAAAACACAAATTCAAAGATAAAATAAGTAAGAATTGGTGGCAGCTTAGCAACCAAGTCTGGGGCCCTTCTGAGTGCAAAGCACTGTGTGCTGCACTGGTAACATGCCCATGAAACCTGATCTGCTTCCTGGGTTTCTTCCTATATCACTGGCTGCACCTTCTCGAACTTTCTCATTGGCTCTAGATATTAGGACTTGGGTCAGTGCTAAGCCTTATTTTATTTATTTCGTCTTTAGGTGATGTCATCCAGCCCCTAGGCTTCAAATGTCATCTATGTGTGAATTACTCCCAAATGTGTTCTTCCAGCCCTGACCTGTCTTCTGAGCTCCAGTTGTACATATCAAACTGCCTGCCTGGCTTTTCCACTTTGATGTCTAAGGCGCATCTTATGTCATCTCAATTTCCCACAAACTTCTGCCTACACTTACTGTCTTAGCTCACTATTTACTAGTCACTTCATCACTTAAACACAGGAGTCTTCTTTGATTATTCTCCTTCAATTCCCTTAAATCTAAATCAAACACAAATCCTATCAGCTTTACCTTTATAATACATCTCCAATTTAACCAGTTCTCTCTACCTACGTGGAGAGAAATCTAAGACACTGTTATTTATTTCCTGAATTGTTGTAATGGCCTCTTAACCAAACTCTTTGCTTCCAGTTGTTTCTCTATGGTTCCTTCTCCACATGGTAGTTGGAGTGATCTTTCTAAGAAGAGAATCATTTCACAAACTTTCCCTGCTTAAATCTCTTGAGTGGCTTCCCAGCCAATTTTAAATAAAATCCAAACTCATCAAAGGATCCTCAGATCATGCCTCCCCTCCAGACCTTTTGTCCTACCACACTCTACCTGGTGCCCTGCGTTCCAACTTCCCTTTTTCTTTGCTGAAAACACCCCAAGCTCAGCCTCATCTTAGAGTCTCTATATTTGCTGTTCCCTCTGGCTGGAATACCTCTCCCCTCTCCCAATCTTCAAATTGCTCACTTTTTCAGTTCTTTCAGTGCTCTGTTCAAATACTGTCTTCTCAGAGTGGACTTTCCTGGCTATTCTACCTAAAATAGCATCCTTTCCCTGCTCCCCGACCTTATATACTCTATACTATTACCCTGTCATCCTTGCCCCGCTCTCCAACATTATATACTCTATACCATTACCCTGTCTTTCACTTTTCAGAGCACCTGTCTGTAACTGTACTCCTTACCCATTTGTTTACTTGTCTGTCTCACGCACTAGAATATAAACTCCAAGAGCACAGACGCTTTGTTCACTAACTGCTGTGTTTCTAAAGCTTCGAACAGTGTCTGGCATGTAGAAGGTGCTGAATATTTGTGGAATGAATAAAGGAATGCTTTACCTTTGAATCCCTGGAGCCTAGCATAGCACAATGTTTTGCTCAGTATAACCACTCAATAAATATTGTGGAAGGAAGGAGGTTGGAAGGAAGAATCTCCATTTCTCAGTTTATTAATTCTATATAAAATGATAATTAGCTTACTTACTTCTATGTGATTGGCATCTAAAATATTATTTCAAAGTTAGATGAATTCTGCCAACATACTTAAATTTTAAAAACTTTAAATATATCTTATTATACTACTAATATGGCTAAAAACTGCTCTTTATTGGAGGGTGAATGGGATTAGGGCTTAAACTGGAAGAATTTGTTTTCATGGTCCAGGATAGGAATTGTTAGTCTTTTTGTTCTTTTACTTTCAGCTCTGATTTACCCTACTAAAACGTATATACCCAAAACATTTGATTTTCTATTTAGTTGTAATAATCTCACAGGCAAAAGTCAAAATGAGATTTGAATTATGCTTTGTTGACGGGTGACTGATTGCCCAATGAATATCTAAAAGACATTTCATTGCCTTTGTTGATAAATATGACATTGTGTTTTCATCTATTAAGCATGAAAACTGATAAAATATCATTTCTGTAACTTTTGGAAAACAAGCACTTAGAAGATCTCTTTAAGTGCAACAAAAGCAACATTACATTTCAGTAAGACTAGCCCTGTTCTTATAGACATTCAGTAAATACATAGTGAGTGAATTTGTATGGCTTTTTCATTTGAACTCAGAATACACACATTTAATGAAATAGCTGTCTTTTATGAATAAATTCAGAATCTGGAACGTAGATATAGATAGGTAGGTACTATATCTACCTATCTTAAAGTAGATAGGTAGATATAGCTAAATGAGTGTAGCTATAATAAAATAAAAATTGGTTTCACTTGTTTGCTTATCTTTTAGCAATCTCTTTCTGAACCACCACTCCACATTGAACTATACACCTGCAGGGATAGTCAGCTGCTTTTGGGTTAAGTTCAAGAAGCATTTGTTAAATAGCCCACATCCGCACCAAGAACTGTGCAAATACTTGGGAATAGAATCATGAATAAGATACATTTTCTGTTTTTTTGAGGTTCACAGCCTAGTGGGAAAACTAACAGATACCTTCTTATTTCAAAAAAATGTAAGATACAGGGCTACAATAAAGATATTGCCAAAGTAATAAGAAAGCAATGTGGACTAAATTATCTTGAAGGACAAACAGGACAGAGTTAGGCTGAGTCAAGGTATGTGGAGAGTGTCAGAGAAAGGGGAGTCAGAATGAGACACAACACATGTGCTCTGGAAATATTCAAAATGTTCACAACAGGCAACCACACTGAGGGTCTTAGATATCACCCTGTAAGCAATGGGAAACCACTGAAGGGTTTGAGGCAAGGGAATGATGTAGGATAGAGTTATCATATAGAGCTGAGCTTCTCAACACTTCAAAGTTTATATAAATTACTTGGGGATCTTCTTAACTGTGAATTCTGATTCAATATGTCTGGTGGGACCTGTGTTTCCTATGAGCTCCCAGGTGATGTGCTGGCTGTTCACCAGTCTGTGGGCCACACTGTGAGTAGCAACATTTTAGGGAACTTGCCTTTAGGAGTACCCAATAGGGACAAACATGATAGTTTAGGTAAGAGATGATGAGGGTTTAGGCTAAAGCAGTAGCAGTCACTAAAGGTATTTTGGGGGCAAATTGAAAGGATTTTTTTCTAACACATTTAATGAAAAAATTTGAAACATTCAATAATGTTTAAAGTCTTTCACAGTCAGTACGCATATAACCACCACCTAATTCTACAATTAAAATTTTATTATACTTGCTTTATCACATACCTAGTCATCTATCCATCTCTCAATCCTTTCATCTATCTTTTTTATGTATTTCAATGGAAGTTGCAGATACCAGTATACCTCCCCACTGCAATAAAAAAAAAAAATTAAGATTGATTGAAAATGAGGGTAAAGGAGTGTGGGTTGTTTCCTAAGTTTATGCTTGATGAGGAAGAATGTAGAAATAAAAGTTTATGGGGTGCACTGAGAGATGCTGTGTTGAGTTCAACCCAGTATCACTGAACTACAGATGACAATTTAATATGTATGTTATGCATATATACGTGTAACATCTACAGCTCTAGTTATACTTCTCAGTTAAAGATATGGACTGGGAATCATTAGCTGGTAGTTAAAATGAGAGGAGTAGATGAGAACGCTCATAGAATGTAGAAATAGAAGAGAAGAGGATCAAGGATGGTATTTTGAAAAAAAATGACATTTAAGACATGTACAGGGGTAAATGATAAAATAAAGGAGACTAGGATGGGATTAGGGAGACAACAGAGAATCAGCAGAGGGGAGAGGGACAGAAAACATTTCCTTGTAAATCTCCCCACTGCTTGGGAATATTGTGGTTTTAAAAATGCCGACATCACGCTTTATATTTATGATAGAATCTATCTAAAATATACACTTATATTTTAAAATGCTGACATTATACTTTTAGTAGTCAATCCCAACTTCACACCGCTTTATGTACATACCAGTGGAAGTAAAGAGCCATTCAAAGCAGATTATATTAAGTCACTTTCTCAATTCTCACTTACTGAAATGTCAATAAATGTTCCTTGTTTTGTTTGGAAAAGGGAAGGCAACTAACTGGACCCCTAATTCTCGTTTCTCAGGTGAGAGGTCCTTTTCGTTAAGGGTCACTGACCCACAGACATGTTTACAACACAGTGAAAAGTGACTTCCAATTAATTTTAGGCTCTTAGAGTATTAGAGGTGGTGAGAAAAAAGAGGTACAGTTTTACTTTAGATTTAGGGAGGAATCTAAAATTTCATTTGATAAATTAGTTTTAAAATATTATATTTTAGTTCCATGTTAGGGCTATTTAATGGAGAAAGAAAGAGTTAAAAAGGATGAAAAATATGAGAAAGAATTATAGATGACAGGAAGGAAAAGATGGGATAAACCAAGCAAAAGAAACAGAAGAAAAAACAGAGACAGGAAAAGTAAAAGATCTTCCCAGGAGGAATACATTTGTGTTTCATTGGAGAACCATGTATTGTCCAAGGAGGCATAGCCAAACTTTTCTTATCAAGGATCAGAGAGTCAATATTTTGGCTTTGCTCTGTTATAACTATTAAATTCTGCCATTGTAGCACTAAAGCAGCCATAGACAGTAAATTTTTAAAAAGTATGTGTGTGTGTCTATGTTTCGATAAAACCTTACTTATAAAACTCAGGGAGCCATCTGGATTGGGCAGCTGGCATATTTTTGCTGACCTCTGCATTAGAGTAAAGGCCAAAAAATGGGGTCAGCAAACTTCTTCTATAAGGGCCACATATGCCTCTAGCTTATTCTTCCTTTTTACCAATGTTTGTTTGTTTGCTTTTACAACCCTTTAAAAATGTACAAAGCATTCTTAACTACAGGACCTACAAAAAGTAACTGTGGGCCAGCTTTGACCAGTGGGCAGGTGGTTGCCTGGCACTTGTCTAGAGCACACCTTTCTGTCTTATCTGATTCCAGTTTGATGGGAGGTATTTTACAACTCCATGCTTTGTAAATAACTGATACAATGCAGAATAATTTTTGTCTATAGACACGACATGCAAATTCTGTTCCATAGAGGTCCAACTGACTTCCATCACTCACTGTGGAAGAAGCTAGTTTTGCTTCTATTTGCACATTCATTTTAATATTCCAGATTTATGAATATAACTGTTTAGAGTTCCCTTTAAACTGATTGTAACATCTTACCAGTTTATCATTAATGAGTTAAAAAAAATTTTAATACACGTTCATTTTTAAATCTGTATGAGAATCATGATTTCACTTTTTTGTAAATTACCCTTTGAACACTGGCATAACCCTTATTTCCCACAACACCTCCCAGGCTTTCACTAGAGACCTCAGTAGTAGAGTGAATTTTGCCTGCTACCTTGAATCTGACCTTTTATGACTCCATCCATTCCCTGACACCTTCCTCCCTAGTACCTGGTCACTCTTCCACACACCCCTCCTCAAACCAAATTGTTTGTTTGAAAAACCATCTCCTTCTAAACTTTGACTTAATATGGTCTTTTCTTTTGTATATAGGCATAATCTCACTCATAAATTTCAACTTTGGAAAGGCAAAGATTATTGAAACAATTTTCAAAAATCTTGGCAATGAAATAAAATTGAATTTAAGGCCCACTTTGACTTGGGAAGTGAATAATCCCACTCCTGGGTCTATGTAATGACTTAAATGTCCATATACTTATGGACAATTATTTAGAAATGAGAAGGAACAACTGCCACTATATGCAACAATATCAGTAAACCTCAAATGCATTATAATAAGAGAAGGAATCCAGATTCAAAAGTCACATACAGTATGGATACATTTTCATTACATTCTGGAAAATGAGAAACTATAGGGACAGAAAACAGATCAGTAGTTGCCAACAAATGGAGGTGGGGGGAAGAGATTGACTAGAATGATACAAAAAGGAAACTTGAGTTATCATAGAACTGCTTTTCTCTTGATTGTGGTAGTGGTTACATGACTGTATGTGGTGTTTTTTTTTTAAAATAAATTTATTTATTTATTTTTGGCTGTGTTGGGTCTTCGTTTCTGTGCGAGGGCTTTCTCTAGTTGCGGCAAGCGGGGGCCACTCTTCATCGCGGTGCGCGGGCCTCTCACTATCGTGGCCTCTCTTGTTGCGGAGCACAGGCTCCAGACGCGCAGGCTCAGTAGTTGTGGCTCACGGGCTTGGTTGCTCCGTGGCATGTGGGATCTTCCCAGACCAGGGCTCGAACCCGTGTCCCCCGCATTGGCAGGCGGATTCTTAACCACTGCGCCACCAGGGAAGCCCAACTGTATGTGTTTTTTAAAATTCATACAACAGAACAGCCAAAAAAAAATGAAGTTATTATATATAAATTATACCTCAATAAACCTGACTAAAAAATCTATCTATCCACCTACCTACCTATCTTCTTCTTCTTCATCATCATATAGTTACTTTCCTGAAAAATCTGAAGATTTAATTTTTTAAGCTGGAAAACAATCTCTAAATATACAACTTACCACAAAATTACTACTTAAACTGATTTAAAAATTTAAATTATAGAAATACTTCACTTTTCCTAGTTTACAGAGAGTTTTTATCATGAACGGTATTGGATTTTGTCAAATGCTTTTTCTAAATCTATTAATTTGACCATGTGGTTTTTCTTTTTCACCCTGTTGATGTGATGGATAACATTAATTGATTTTTCAGTGCTGAACTAACTTTACCTATCTGGGATAAATTTCACTTGGTTGTGGTATATAATTCTTTGTATATTTTTCATTGTTGGAATCAATTTGCTAATATTTTGAGAAATTTTGCATCTTTGTTCATGAGAAATATTGGTCTGTAGTTTGTTTTTTTTTTTTCTTTTTTCTCATAATGTCTTTGTCTGGCTTTGGCATTAGGGTTAATGCTGGCGTCACAGAATGGATTAGGAAGTATTCCCTGTGCTTCTATCTCCTGAAAGATATTGCACAGAATTAGTATAATTTTTTCTTTAAATGTTTGGTAGAATTCACCAGTGAACTATCCAGGCCTGGTGCTTTCTGTTTTGAAAGGTTATTAATTAATGATTAAATTTCTTTAATAGATTTAGGTCTATTCAGATGGTCTATTTCTTCTTCTGTGACTTTTGGCAGATTGTGTCTTTCAAGGAATTGGCCCATTTTATCTAGGTTATCAAATTTGTGGGCAGAGAGTTGTTCATATTCTTGTATTATCCTTTTAACATCCATGGGATCTGAAGTGATGTCCCTTCTTTAATTTCAGATGTTAGTAATTTGTCTCCTTTCTTTTTTTTCTTAGCCTGGATAAAGGTTTATTGATTTTATTAATCTTTTCAAAGAACCAGCTTTTGGTTTTATTTCTTTTTTTTAATTAATTTTTATTGGAGTATAGTTGCTTTACAATGTTGTGTTAGTTTCTGCTGTACAGCAAAGTGAATCAATTTTATGTATACATATATCCCCTCTTTTTTAGATTTCTTTCCCATTTAGGTCACCACAGAGCACTGAGTAGAGTTCCCTGTGCTATACAGTAGGTTCTCATTAGTTATCTGTTTTATACATAGTAGTGTATATATGTCAATCCCAATCTCCCAATTCATCCCATTTCCTCCCACGCCCCCCCCCCCCATATACAGCTTTTGGTTTTAATCACACTAAATTACCAAAGATGCCCAAATCACAACGCTCTCTCACCTCCAGCCTCTTGCCTGTGTTGTTCCTTCTCTGGAAACACTCCTATCATTTTCTTTGCCTACCTGACTCCTGCTCAACTCCCAGTGTCAGCCTAGATGCCAGAAAGTCATCTTTAACACTCTGCCATCCCAGTGCATTGTGTTCCTCCTAAGTGATTTCTAACTGTTTTATGGTTACTATTATTGTAGCACTTTTCATGCAAATTAATAATTTCCTATTACTTCTGTCACCTTTACAATACAAGTTTCTTTTTTTAAGGGAGTCTGACTTGTTTACTATTGTACTTCTGTCACCTAGCATGATGCCTAGCACACACAGTAGAAGCTAAATGTCTTTTATTATAAACCATGAGAGAATTTTTAATTAATCTGAAAAATAGTTTGTTTAAATGACAGCTCTTTATAAAAATTGATTTATCCTATGATTTAAGGAGCAATGACCATTCAGCATTTTGGCCTTATTTACCATATTTATGCTGTCAAATTTTGCCATTGGAAACTATAGTGAACAACGAATCCTATTTGTTGAAGAAAATAAGAATAAATGTTTTAAATATAATTGAATTTTTCTTTGGTATTTATCATAATAATTCTTTTAAATCGTTTCTCTCAGAGCTGCCAGGCTAAATGGTGGTTTCAGTTAACTGAAATGATTTTAAATTCAATGAAATTACTCGATGCCTTTAGACTTATTTCTACCAGACTAGATATCTCACATTAAAACATAAAGCAAAGCATTCAGCACAGTAAAGCCAGAAATGGAATCTTATTGTTAGAGATTGTCACTAAGCACTTAATAATTTTACTTGTAATGACAGGTTGATTGAATTCAAAAAGAAAAGTAACAAAAAATATTATGAGTTTTTAGGAATAAGTTGTTTTTTAAAAGGTGATGTGATATATGCCAACATCAGTATATTAGCCAAAATTTGGAGATAAAAACTAGAGTACAATAAAAGTATAGCATATACAGTGGTTTCATTAAATGTTGAACATCTATTAATCTCCTTTCCCCCAAAGAAGCAACTCATTATGACTGGGAAACATCAGTAATTTTAACAGGCATTGGCAAAACAAAGTAGAACTCTTGGCACATATTATATCATATTTTTTTGCAAATGTAAATTTTAAAAAATGAGTTTCATTGGCATTTGGCTAGTTGCCATTTCTACTGTAGAGAGTATAGTCTTTAGAATTTACCAGTTAGCATGTGTTAGGCTAAAAAAGACGATATATGCATGAGAAAAATTTTAATATTCCATGAATCAGCAGTGCAATAACATCAGATTTGAGGCAACCTCAAATACTATTTAGTTTATTCTCTTGCACCTTTTATCAGAACCATCCTGTACTCATATTTTAGGTCTCTCAGAGTTGAGCTGTTAACTCATCCCATTATTTATCTGAAAGCAAAAAAGCCTTTCTTCATATTTCACATAAACCCCTTGTGTATACATGATGTTATCGTACTATAACACATGAGTTATATTAGCATGACGTGCCCTATGGCCCTCTGTGAGTTTCAGGATGATAAATCCGCTAAATAAATAAAATGTTCCTACTCCATTATGCACACTCCAGCAGCCTGTTTCCTTCTTAGAATCAACTCCAGAGCAGTGACTGCCAAAGACCCAAAAATGAGTCTACAAGTTAGTATCAGCAAAGCCAAGAGCAAACAGGGAAAATAAAGAAAACATAATAGGGCTTTTTTTTAACAGAAACCTTTTGTTAATTTAATGCAGTATTTTTTATTTGAAGATAATTTTTTCCTATTTGGATTATTTAATAGATTTTTCATTTTAGAAATGATGATGAGGACTTCCCTGGTGGCGCAGTGGTTAAGAATCCGCCTGCCAATGCAGTGGACACGGGTTCAAGCCCCGGTCCAGGAAGATCCCACATGCCACAGAGCAACTAAGCCCGTGTGCCACAACTACTGAGACCACGAGCCACAACTACTGAAGCCCACATGCCTAGAGCCCGTACTCTGCAACAAGAGAAGCCCACGCACCGCAACGAAGAGTAGCCCCCGCTCGCTGCAACTAGAGAAAGCCCGTGTGCAGCAACAAAGACCCAACGCAGCCATAAATAAATAAATAAATGAATAAATTTATATAAAAAAAGAGAAACAGAGTTACAGATGTAAAAAATAAACTTATAGGTGGCTTCCCTGGTGGCGCAGTGGTTGAGAATCTGCCTGCCAATGCAGGGGACACGGGTTCGAGCCCTGGTCTGGAAAGATCCCACAAGCCGCGGAGCGACTAGGCCCGTGAGCCACAATTGCTGAGCCTGCGCGTCTGGAGCCTGTGCTCCGCAACAAGAGAGGCCGCGATAGTGAGAGGCCCGCGCACCGCGGTGAAGAGTGGCCCCCACTCACTGCAACTAGAGAAAGCCCTCGCACAGAAACGAAGACCCAACACAGCCATAAATAAATAAATAAGTAAAAAAGAAACACCTTGAGGAAAAAATAAAAATAAACTTATAAACATAGTATTTTTGTTGTTTTTAGTTACCACATTTAGAAAAAGAATTGTCAATTCAATGCCAATTAATTAATTTAAAAATTTTTGCATATTTATAAAAGACTCAAAATGGAAACTACTATTTTACAATATGACTCTGTAGTATTAGCTACTTTTAAGTAAATTAAATTTTTGATTAAAAATTTATATTGTATATAAACATACATATGCAAATATATATATGCTTATATAACTATGATAGAAGTTTCTTCATTAAGCAAGGATATTTAAAAAGATCTAAAATGACAGAAACCTGACCTATCATCTCATGCTTTCTCTTAATCATTATTGCCTAATAACAATTTCTCTCAGTTTAAGTTTAGAACTCTCTTAGTCTGCTTTTTAATGGGTGCTGCTGAAGTCTTTGTTCTGCCTATTTCTCTTTGGAGGTAAGATCTTGTTCTCAGCTAATTAGAAAAGTACTCTCTCGAAGAACTCCCAATTCCCTGGTTTCACCTCACCAGTGAGTACCTATTATGTGCCAGACCCTGGCCAGGTCCTCAAAATTTTGTTACACTAAGCACATAACTGTTCACACCACAGGAAAAAGGAAGGGCAAAACCTTAATTTGTCTCCAATTTAACCTTACAGGAAGGAAATGAACGCTTTTTCCATGATTATTTTCTCCCCAAAGAATAGAATGTGAGACAGGATCCATACATCTGTGTTAGAAATGCCGTGGAATTTTTCTCAGGTTTTCTCTTGTTTTCCGATCAGTTATTCTTCACATTCCTATAGGAAAATATGCACTTCCTTTTCTGAAGACTCCAGATCAATCTGTTGGGAACTAAAGTGCATTTCTACTGAAAGAAGTCTCTTGAAATGTCTTCCATAAGCAATGCCCATGTAAACACACAAACATTTCGCAGTAGTAACGCTGTGAAGTATTCTCCAGCTTAATGACCACCTCTCAGCTGTGGACTGGTTCCATCTTCCGTATCAGTAGGATGACTCTAGACCCCGTACTGTTGCTCATTCATTTAACCAATACTTATTTCATGCCTATTATATTCTAGTTACTGTGTTTGGCATAAGAGATATCAAGTAGTGAATGATGTAGACAGGGAACTTACTTGTGGGTGTTAGTTACCTAGTATAAGGCGAAGACCATTATGCAGAAAGAGCAGAGGGGGGCTAGTTAGCTAGTAGTTCGCATATGTTTGTAAGATTTTGGTAGACGTGTTGAAGGCTATCCCAAAGTAATTTTGTTTGGTAGGTACTCATTACTGGGCATCATCTCCAAATCTACACTCTTCATCTCACGCTTCACTTCCCCAGAGCCCCTCGGCTTCCCACACTGCAGCTGTGCAAATTGGTTCACCCTTTCCTGGTACCATGTTCTGAGTTCATTTTTCCCACCATTCCCTTGTTTCCATTTTCATGGGAATTGCCAATGACTGATTTTAATTTTATCAATCTAAATCTTATGTAGAAACCCATTTATAAAATAGATAAAAGCACAACTCTGCCTGAAGTGTTGACAGGGATGAGGGAGCTCAGATGGCTCACCTTGCCTGTCTAGGAATGCAAATCTCCACTCCACGATAAAGTCTGATAAGTCAAAATGCATCATCAGTACCTCTAGTAAATACACAGGTTCATTTTAGAAGGGTTTTCTGAGTATCAAAAAAAAAAAAAACAGTGTTTTTTCCAATATTTGTAAGCAATGCATCCCTGTAAAGAAATAACAACTTATGTGGAACTCTCATGTATAAATGAGATCAAAGCAGTAGTCCATTCATTTAATCTCATTTTAAAGTTCAAGTATATATTACTTATGAAGACAATCAGTGAGAAAAACAGGGCTATTTCCATGAACACAGAAATTTGTGACATGAGCTTACGTGTGACTGTTGTAGTTTTATTACACCTCCGCATCATTTTACTTCTCTTCTCATTCTCTTTCCTTTCTCCTTCTCCTCCTGCTTCTCCTCCTTTTTTTCTTCTTCCTCTCTCTCTGTGGCTCTGTCTCTCTCTCTCACACACACACACACACTCTTTCTCTGTGTGTGTGTGTGTGACTGACATATAATAAACTGCATGGATTTGAAGTATACAATTAGATACGTTTTGACATATGTATATGCCTGTAAAACCACTGTCACAATCAAGATAATATGCATATCCATCACCCAAAAATGTTTTTTTGTACACCTTCGTAATCCCATTCTTGCCCCTTCCCATATTCCCTGCCCCATTCCCAAATAAACGTTGATCTGCTTTCTGTCACTATAGATTAGATTTCATTTTCATCATTAGTTAATTCCTTTTTATTGCTGAGTAATATTCCATGGTATAGATATATCATAATTTTTAATCCATTTACTTCTTTTGTTTAGACGTTTGGTTTGTTTCCAGTTTTTTAATTTTTTACAAATAAAGCTAATCGGACATTAATGTATAGATATTTGTATTGCATATGCTTTTATTGCTCTTAGGTAAATAACTAGGAGTGGAATGAATGGGTCTAAGGGTAGATGTATATTTAACTTGTAAAGAAACTGCCAAATTGTTTTCCAAAGTTGTTGTATCATTTTACATTCCCACGTGAAGTATAAGAGCGTTCCAATTTCTCCACAGTTGGTATTTTTAATTTTAACCATTCTAGTAGGTATGTAATGGTATCTTGTTGTGGTTTTAGTTTGCATTCCCTTAATGACTGATGAAGTTAAACACCTTTTCACGTGCTCATTCACCATCCACATATGTACTCTGGTCGTCAAATTTCCTTTCAAATATTTTGCCAATTTTTTAGTTCTTTTCCCCCCACCTTGTTATTGAGTTTGAGCGTTCTTTATAAATTCTGGATATATTATATGTGTTATTTGCAAATATTTTCTCCAAGTGCCTTGTCATTTCATTCTCTCATGAGTGTCTTTTGAAGAGCATAAGGCCTTAACTTTGATGAAGGCTAGTTTATCAACTGTTTTCTCTTTTATGGATAATGCTTTTGCCTACATTCCTTGGCACATGGCCTCTTTCCATTTGCAAAGCCAGCAATGGCTGGCTGTCTTTTTCTGACACTGATTCTCTTTCCTCCCTCTTATACTTTTAAGGACACTTGTGATTACATTGGGTCCACATGGATAATCCACAAAATCCCCCCTGTCTTGAGGTCAGCTGATTACCAACCTTAATTCCATCTGCTACCTTATTCCTTTTTGCCATGTAGGGTAACATATTCCCAGGTTCTAGGTATTAGGATGTGGACATCTTTTGGGGGAGGTGGATATTATTCTACCAAACACAGGAGGGATTGTGAGTCCTTCCATTTAGTGACTTACTGTTTTTTTTTTTTTTAAATAAATTTATTTATTTATTTATTTATTTTTGGCTGTGTTGGGTCTTCGTTTCTGTGCGAGGGCTTTCTCCAGTTCTGGCAAGCGGGGGCCACTCTTCATCGCGGTGCGCGGGCCTCTCACTGTCGCGGCCTCTCCCGTTGCGGAGCACAGGCTCCAGACGCGCAGGCTCAGTAGTTGTGGCTCACGGGCCTAGCCGCTGCGTGGCATGTGGGATCTTCCCGGCCCGGGTCACGAACCCGTGTCCCCTGCATTGGCAGGCGGATTCCTAACCACTGCGCCACCAGGGAAGCCCTAGTGACTTACTTTGTTTTATAAGATCCTTTAGATTTCCCTTTTCTCCTCTTTTCCTCTCTATCTCCTGTCAAAGGGAAGTTCTCACTTCCTTTTTACCTTTTTTCTCTCCCAGAAGTTATGTATTTCAAAGATGTCCCCTTTATATCATGCCTGTGCTTTTACATCTTGCATACTTTGAAGTCTCTTCCTTGTAGTCCTTGCTCTGATTTGCCTGGACATTTTTATAGTATATTCTAGTTAGGCTGGACTTAATCTTTTTTGTGATTGTTTTAAATCTACTTTGGACTTCATCCTTTTCTGTCCTTCCCACAATTTTTCTTGGTCTGCCTTTGCTTGCCCCAAAGTGCTGCTGTGCAATGAGGCTGGAGCTGGCACATGAGAGATCCACTCAACTTTTTTTTTATTCATAGTTATTTTGAAGTTTTAGTACTCTCCGTGCTCAAGGTCTGCAGAATATATAGTTTTTCTGTAGATATATTTTCTCTTCTTTTTGTTTTGTATCATTTTTGGAGGACGTATTAAGGATCTGGTAACTAGCCTGCTGCCACTGTCTTAAGCTACCCACAAATTTTATCTTTTGTTTTGATTTCACAATACTGAGAAAAATACTCCATCAGACAGAGAAGTACTTGTAAACAGTAGCCTTCTTTAAATAGCTCACATTCCAAATTTGGGATACTTCTTTTAACTGGTCCTGAAGCTTAAGAGAAAAGTAGAAGGATTTTTAAAAAGTTAGTTGCCTAACATTATGTACCAACTGTTTAACTGTCCTTAACTGATATTAGTCAACTTGGAAGTTATCAAAGGACTTTACTCAGTTTGAATCTTGATTGTTTTGAGGACATTTCAAAAGTACTTTTAATTTTGAGATATTACTTTCTAAAAAGCATCAGATACATCAGTGCCTTGTAGTTCCTTGTAAGGATGCTGGTCCTTTCTTTGTAAGACAGCTAACCACTGAAGCGTTTGATCAGAAGAATGACTGCATACTAACAGAATCACGCGGGGTGCTGTGTTTGAGGAGAGAATGTGGGTAGTATGGTCTGAAGCAGGAGACCAGTGAAGTGTCTGTTGTAATAATACTGTTAAGAAATATGGGATCTCACACCAGTGTTCATAACAGCACTATTTACAATAGCCAAGACGTGAAAGTAACCTAAGTGCCAATGAATGGATAAAGAATATGTGGTGTGTATATACACACACACACACACACACACACACACAATGGAATATTACTCAGCCATAAAAAATGGAACATTGCCATTTGCAGCAACCTTCTCTATGGATGGGCCTAGAGATTATCATACTAAGTGAAGTAAGAGAAAGACAAATATTATATGGTATCATTTATACATGAAAACTAAAAACATGATACAAACGAACTTATTTACAAAACAGAAACAGACTCACAGACATTGAAAACAAACTTATGGTTATCAAGGGGGAAAGTGGGGGAGGGATAAGTTAGGAGTATGCGATTAACAGATACACACCACTATATATACAATAGATAAACAACGAGGATTCACTGTATACCACAGGGAACTATATTCAATATCTTGTAATAACCTATAATGGAAAAGAATCTGAATATATATATATGTGTAAATATAACTGAATCACTTTGCTGTACACCTGAAACTAACACAATATTATAAATCAACTATAGTTCAATAAATAAATAAATAAATAAGAAATATGGGGTCTCATAGTAGCCATGGAGGGCGTGAGAGGTGGTCAGATTCTAACTATATTTTGAAGGTAGAGCTTATAGGATTTCATCCGGGATTGGGTGTGGTATTTGAAAGAAAGAGAGTAGTTAAGGATGAGTCCATGATTTGGGGTTTGAATAGATGGAGGGTATGAAAGGGGCTGATCTGGATAGGAGATTTAGAAGTTTATTTTGGGAATATTAAGACTGAGGTGACTATAAAACATCCAGAGGAATTTCAAGTAGGCAAGTAAATATATAGGTCTGGGATTCAAGAGACAGAGAAGGGTCTAGGATGGAGTTATAAATATTGGAATCATTAGCATATAAATTGTTTTTAAAGCCATGAGACTGGATAAGTCACTAGTAGAGTGAGTTAAGAGAGAAAGAAGTCTAAAGACTGAGCTCTGGGCACACCGGTATTAAGAGATTGGTAGGATGAGTAGGGAATAGCAAAAGAGATTACAAAGTAGAAAGAAAACCAGTGGAGTGTGGGGTCCCAGAGGCCAAATGAAGAGTGCTTCAGGGAAGACAGAGTAACTCGAACTCGACATTTCAAATGCAGTGGATAGATCAAAGAAATTAGAACTAGGAACTGACCAATTGAATTTAGTGGCTTGAAGGTCATTAGTGGCCTTGGTAAATGTAGTTTCAGTAGAGTAGTGGAGTGAAAACAATACTTGAGTGAGTTCAAGAGAAATGGAGAGAGAATTGGATGCAGCAAGCATAGACAATATTTGCAAAGCTTTTCCCCCATGTTGTAATGGATGTAAAGCAACGGGATAAAGCTGGATGGAGAAGTGGACCAAAGGACATTTTTGTTTTGTTTCTGCTTTAAATGGGAAAAATTACAGCATGTTTATATCTTTGTGGGAATGATGCAGCAGAGAGGAGAAATTGATGATGCAGAAGAATTTCTGGATCAATTGTCTTGAGTAGAGATGAAGTGATAGGATCTAGTCCACAAATGAAGATAGAAGCATTGATGTCATACCTGTTAATGAGAAGAAAGCAGAGTAAATGGGCAGGTAGATGAGAGTAGGTGGATAAATGGATGATGGGGCCCTCTGGAAATTCTTTTCTGATTGCTAAGTGAAAGTAAGGATGGGAGCAGAGATCTTGGAAGTTAGGAGAGAGGGAAGGTGAGGATCAACTGGGAGACCGGGGGAGACACTGGATCTGAGGATTCTGGAAAAGTCAGAATCGAAACATTGGAGTATGAATAGGTTTTGCCCAAGGCAGTGGAGGTATGGGGTTGTTGTTTGGAGCTAGAAAGCTAAAAAGATAAACTAAGACCAGTTTTTGATTAATTTATCTTACCTAATTCATTTTGGGATAACATTGGTCTACAATTTTTGGACTTGGGGAAATTCTGAGGATGCTTAGAAAAGACAAGGATAAAGAAATGTCTGACATTTGGCATCTCTACCCCTATCATGGGAAAAATATCCAGAAAATTTGCGATGTAATGTTTTAGATATTTGATAGTTTTTTTAAAAAATTATACTAACTTGAATAGAAACAAATAAATTTGTAGATCATTATCAAATATGTTAAATTATATTTTTTAGCATAGAAAGTTTTTATGCTAAGTTTCAGCCTAAAGCATTTTGTATGTAAAATTAAAGTTCTAACAGAAACATAATGTGGAGGAGAATGTGTTTTCACTCTTTTGATATGAAGCACATCTCTAAGGTTACTGAAAAGTGTTAGTCTATGGATGGATTACCACTGCATGGAAAAAGGAATGAAAAGGAAACATAATGTTTTTTCCAAGACATGCCAAATATCTTGTTTTCAAATGACGTTTTGAATAAAATGGTTTCCTAAATGTCTTGTTCTCTGAAGCGGTAAAGACTATGAAAGTGTTTACTGTGCTTTTGGCAAACAACAAATTCTCAGTACCCAAAAGCAGAGCTAACATTTTTCTATTTGAGGGAAAGGAGGCATGCAAGTAACAGGTTTAGAGAACTTTTGTTTTATCAGCTCCTGAAGTTAAAAATTCACCGCGCTATCTATACACATAGCAGGCACTCTGAGCAGACTTCTTGGACCAGTAAACGAGTATACAATATAATATAATATTCTCTCCCTTTTCTGTGACAGGTTGTAAAAATTTGCTTTGAAACGAAAATCTGCTATTTCTTTCCTTGTGCTGAACAAGGCAGAATTCCGTACCTTCAATTCAAAGGTGTTTTATTTGAGCAAGGTTCAAGCTGGAATTAGATAGCTTCCCTTTTGCCTCTTCTGCTTGTTCTGAAACTACAGGAGAGCAGTACGAAACCAAATACTGAGGGATACATTGCACGAGTACCACTTCAACTAAACTCAAGCCAGATGCAAACAATTCAAGAAATAATGGAGCTGAAGACAGCACACTTTTCAGGGATGCTAAGGCCATTTGTTCCCTCTGCTATAATTTATGTTTCTATAGCCAAGGTTCAGTTCTACCACAGTTTAGGCAACTCACTGGAAACAATGATCACCATTAGCTGCTCCAGGAGCACAGGAATTCCTTAGATGAGCACTGAGAGATTGGTAACAATACCTACTGAAGGGCCAGGTTGCTAGGTAACAGGTTGTTCCCTTGGTCACAGTGAATACATGGAAGACCCCCAAAGGAGGCTGCAGATTCTTGGTGGACAGCTCTCATAGCCCCTCCTGGGAGGAGGATGAAAACTGTCTTCAGAAAAATAGCCTTATGAAGGCCAGAGGAACTTTATGCACCAGCAAGACATGTGTGAAAGGTAAGCAAATGACATGCTAAAAAGTAGCCTCAGTCATTCCTTAAGAGAAAACAAACAAACAAACAAACAAACATAGGTAGTATTCCGGGATCAAATTTCATTTAAAAATGTAAAATCATGCAACCTGTGTTACTGATGATGGCTGCTTGGAGAAAGAAGCCACCGTCTCCCCTATAGCAGGCAACAAGCTACAAATGCAATTCAGGTGATCAATACCGTAACAGAGAGAGCTGGACCTCTGTCTAGCAGTGGTACATTTATAGCTACACAGGGCTCTTTAAGAGAAAGAACGAGTGTGAATTTCAGGGGGAAAAACAGATAAGACAGACAAAAGGAAATATCTATTAGTTAATATCCATGAATTATTAGTTAATATTAGTTTGTACCTATTAATTATATTTAAATGAAATTACTAGCACAAAACAGGACTTCTACTAGATCAATAAAGCCACAAATGAGATTAAATAAGAGGGCCAAAACCCAATCCTTGTTTCCTCACTCCTAAACGTTATAGCTGTTACATAAATATTTCTCAAAGCATGCTGATAATTAGACAATATACAATTAGGGGGGTTGCAAGTTTCTTGAATTTTTTTGTCCTTCTATTAGTGTTGAAGTTGGCTCTCATCTTTAAAAAAGCTGAGATTTGCACCTTCAATTTTCAGGATGAAATACACTGTGGTTTCATGAGTGTATGAAATGTATTTATAGCTCCCTAAATTTACTGCTTAGAGTTAAGATAGGAATGATACTTAGGAAGAGGTTCAGAGGCTGAAGCAGTTCTATTACAGAAGTTTCGTTTTTGTTAGCAAACTGTGTACATCTCAAGCAGTGTCTAGATGTTATGTTGGTTTTAATGTTAAAAACTGTGTCATAATTAGAATTGGGCATGTGAAACAATAGTTACATGGGTAGAAGTTCTGTGAACAATTATAAACTTTATTTTTCCTACTTGCTAACACCCTTGAATACACTATACCAAGAGGAAGTTTACTTGTGAGCTCTGTAAAAAAGTACTTTATGATCAGTATTATTGATCTTTATGATCAGTATTATTCTTTTTAAACTAGTAAGTTTTATAAAATTGTCTCTCCTTTAGAGACAGTGTAAAAAGTAATGCCTAGGCTACAACTTAAACTTTAACCTTCAACTTTTGAAGGAGGAAGGAAGGAAGGAAAAAGGAAGGAAGGAAAGAAGGAAAGGAAAGGAAAGGAAAGGATAGGAAAGGAAAGGAAAGGAAAGGAAAGGGGGAGGGAGGGAGGGAAGGAAGGAAGGAGGGAGGGAGGAAAGAAAAAGAAAAAAAAAAAGAAAAGAAGTTTTCTTAGTGTCAGTATTTGTTCAATCACGTTTCTGCACATCATGAAATGAGTCTTAGTCATACTACTTTCCTAACATACTGTCACTTTCATTTGGAATTTTATTATAGTTTTGTCTCTGTTCACAAGATCTACCTAATCACATGTTGTCCTTTAGTGTCTATATTCTTCTCCTTTGTAGTGTTGTATGTGGTTGAATTTTCAAAATTATAACAACATAGGGAGTAGTAAAGCATTCTTTTTTTTTAAGTTTTGAATATTATTTTATTTTATTTTTACACAGCAGGTCCTTATTAGTCATCAATTTTATACATATCAGTGTATACATGTCAATCCCAATCGCCCAACTCATCACACCACCACCACCCCCCTGCGGCTTTCCCCCCTTGGTGTCCGTACGTTTGTTCTCTACATCTGTGTCTCAATTTCTGCCCTGCAAACCGGTTCATCTGTACCATTTTTCTAGGTTCCACATATGTGCGCTAACATACGATATTTGTTTTTCTCTTTCTGACTTGCTTCACTCTGTATGTCAGTCTCTAGATCCATCCACATCTCTACAAATGACCCAATTTCGTTCCTTTTTATGGCCGCGTAATATTCCATTGTATATTTGTACCACAACTTCTTTATCCATTCATCTGTAGATGGGTATTTAGGTTGCTTCCATGACCTGGCTATTGTAAATAGTGTTGCAATGAACATTGGGGTGCATGTGTCTTTTTGAATTATGGTTTTCTCAGGGTATATGCCCAGTAGTGGGATTGCTGGGTCGTATGGTAGTTCTATTTTTAGCTTTTTTAAGGAACCTCCATACTGTTCTCCATAGTGGCTGTATCAATTTACATTCCCACCAACAGTGCAAGAGGGTTCCCTTTTCTCCACACCCTCTCCAGCATTTGTTGTTTGTAGATTTTCTGATGATGCCCATTCTAACTGGTGTGAGGTGATACCTCATTGTAGTTTTGATTTGCATTTCTCTAATCATTAGTGATGTTGAGCAGCTTTTCATGTGCTTCTTGGCCATCTGTATGCCTTCTTTGGAGAAATGTCTATTTAGGTCTTCTGCTCATTTTTGGATTGGGCTGTTTGTTTATTTAATATTGAGCTGTATGAGCTGTTTATATATTTTGGAGATTAATCCTTTGTCCGTTGATTTGTTTGCAAATATTTTCTCCTATTCTGAGGGTTGTCTTTTCGTCTTGTTTATGGTTTCCTTTGCAGTGCAAAAGCTTTTAAGTTTCATTAGGTCCCGTTTGTTTATTTTTGTCTTTATTTCCATTACTCTAAGAAGTGGATCAAAAAAGATCTCACTGTGATTTATGTCAAAGAGTGTTCTTCCTATGTTTTCCTCTAAGAGTTTTATAGTGTCCGGTCTTACATTTAGGTCTCTAATCCATTTTGAGTTTATTTTTGTGTATGGTGTAGGCAGTGTTCTAATTTCATTCTTTTACATGTAGCTGTCCAGTTTTCCCAGCACCACTTATTGAAGAGACTATCTTTTCTCCATTGCATATCCTTGCCTCCTTTGTCATAGATTAGTTGACCATAGGTGCGTGGGTTTATCTCTGGGCTTTCTATCTTGTTCCATTGATCTATGTTTCTGTAGTAAAACATTCTTAAGTATTGGGAATCTTCTAAATAACAGCTATATATGTGGTTACAATAAAGTTCTAAAACTTTCTAAATATAATTTTGTTAATGGAACATAGAGGTATCTCAGTCTATCTTCATTGTTTTTGGTATTTTAATATAACTTCTTATTTCTATAAATATCAATGAACCCACTAATAGGTATTGAAGTTTACAAGCTTTCCCTCTAGAGAAGTTTGATACATGTTTGTTCTTTTACTTTTGTTGTACCTTAATGTGGGGACCTGTTTGTGTTTATAAGAATGCACATGGGGTTGGAACAACAGGGAAAAGCAAAATTCATAAGACTACAAGGTCGCATAAGATTAAAACCTGACCCATTCAGATAGAAATAGACAAATGATCATTTTAGTTGTATATTTTTCAAAATTACAATTAGTGTGCTATGTTTTTAGAATCAACAATCTAAATAATTTCAGATATATCTGTTACAATCCTGGGCCTTGGGTACTAAAATTTGAGGGATATCTGTAAAACACACAGTTTTTTAGAACAGTTCATTGCTATATGATTATTTACTCAATTTATGGGTTTAGTTCTGGGAAATTAATTTAGAGCCATCCCAAATTTGAACGTAATAACTTGGTATACCAAATTTGCCATTCCAGAAACTAACACATTATGATACCAAATTACTTCTTGATTTCATGAAACTTCCTTTCCCAGTACTTTATATTATCTCATCACCATCTCTAGCATGCAGATAGTAAAATCATCACCCGTTTTACAAATGAATACATTTAAATATAGGCATAGAGAGGACAGGGATTCTGGATTTTAAAAGATAAGAAGAATGGTCAAAGAAATCAAAGAGGCTGGATTGATATCTCCTTTCACCCAAATTTAATGCTCTAGAGTCCGTGGTAATTTTCCTCTAGCCAGTAACCTAAGAAGTACCTGGTTTAGCAAGATACCACTAGATTTGAGAACCTAGCTCAATATTTTGGGAGGAGAAAGAGAGCATTTGAGGATTTGGGGAGTGTCCTTTGCTAACTGAAAAATACGATTGAGTTTTTTCTTCCTTTCGAAATACAAAGCTCTCATGATGCAGCACTGAATGTAAATTGAACATTTAGAAATGGAGTCGCAGGCAGTGCAATTTAGACAACGCTGGGTGTCTGTAAGGTGACCTCTGGCCTTCTGGTTGGTGTGTGTCCAATACAGCCTCCCTCACCTCAAGAGCTCGGCTTCACCTCAGAAACTAGGCCATCTGCCACTTTCTCCTTCACTCTCCTTACAAAGCTACATAATCACCAATTTGACATTTTAATTAAACAGCACCCTGTTGCAGCCAACAATTTATGAGGCTTATAAATTCCTGATTGTAAAGGACATTGCAATCTTCCAATGAAAGGGGCTCATGAATTAATAGATTATATTATTATTGTTTTTCATCCTGCAGTTTCAGCTCACCCGATTCCTTCTTGTTGGCCATTCTACACTTTTTAAAACCAAGAATAGATGGCCAATTCAGATAATACCACCTAATTTAAAGACACTATAAGTTACTCCTGACAAATGTACAGTTTTAGCCACGGCACCTCCTCTGTGGCAGCTTTATACTACAACATTAATAAAATTAATTTCTCTTTCATAAGGATTTAGAGTTGTAATTTATGATAACTGTTTGTTCACTGCAGGCAGAAAGATTAAAAATGAATAAACCAATATACCAACTAAACTGCAAGTCTAGCTTTATTTTCTTCTGGGGAGGGGCAACAGGAGAGGGTTTTAAAAACAGCTTGATGTTATCTGGAATGGTGTTCTCATAGGTTCTACTACTAAAGGCTTACCTTTTGTTTTCAGTAAATAGTCACTGCTAAGATTTACACGTTCTATTAACTAGTAAATTATCCGTAGTTAAGTGGAGTAATCAGAATAAGAAAAATCAATATTAATGATTTTCCTTACTAACAACTGCACCTTAATAAATGATACAGATTTACAGTTATTTAAAGAATCACAGTAGCTTATCTGAATCTTATTTGAACCCTAGTACTTAAGAACACTTGGTCATTTACTTGTGTGACTTGGGCAAGTTATGCCACCTCTCTGGGCCTCAGTTTCCTCATCTCTAAAATCAAAATAATAATGTTACCCACTTTGTTTGGTGATTGTAATGATTAAATGAGTTAATCTACGTAAAGTTCTTAGTACAATGCCTAGCACATAGCAAGTGCTCAAGAAATGTTTACTGTAAAATTATTATATTAGTAATAGTTGTCATCATGGCAATAATGTTGCAAAACAAAACAGAAAACCTTTTCACTCAGGCAGAGTCCACATCATCTTCTGAATATTAAAGGTAAGGAACCACCAGAGGTGCTAAGTGACCCGAGGTCACAGCAGTAGCTGTTTGGAGACTCCTAAGACTCACAGGTCTTGCAGTTTTGACATCAGTGATGTGTGCATTAAAGCAGATGGAGTAGAAGTTTGAGGATGATCTACCTTTTCTTTTTTTTAAAACTAAAGGATCAGAAATTATATTTCTTTGCTGATATTTCTCCCCCAAAAGCAGACCAAAGGAAACTTCCGTATGGAATTTAAGATAGAAGTATCGGAACAAAGAAGATTTTTCAGAATGTCCCAAAGGTTTTACTGCAAGATTCCAGCATACTGCCCTTCACCACTGCCCTCTGGTGTGGCGCCCAGGAAGCGTATATGAATGTGAGAGAAGGAATCCAGCCTTTGGCACCCACAAAAAGATATCACACTGGAAGAGAGTCAGACTAGTCATCTACTGGTTAGAATCTTCTCAGATCATCTGTCCTTAGCTGAAACTCTACACCAAATTCAATTCATTCCATTCCGGCAGAAAAAAAAAAAAAAAAAAGGAGAGAAAAAGAAATAGTGGGGATGTTATTTGCGAATGTACTTGTGTTACCGAAGTTTTAATTACCTTCTGTTATTCATAAATGTCTAGTAGTAGTCAGGGTAATGGCGCAAGTACTTCTTTAAGTTAAACTCTCAAATCATCTAATGTAAACTAAGATGATGCGATAATTTTCAGGTACTTGTAAACGTGATTTTACCTTGAAGCTGTTGGGCTTGGTCTTGCAGCACTACACAAGAAAAGTGTACTGAAAACCCAATCAGCCGGATCTCTCTCATCAGATATTTTGGTTATGTGAACTTATTTTTCCCCTGTTCTCTGCTTTAAGCAAAATAAGACCATTTCTCACACTTACGAGTCAGCCTCTCATCACTGTGTAACCACCACTGAAGTCTAGAATCACAGAACACCAGTCACTGAAGAAGGATTCAGTCATGTTCATTACCCTTATTTTCCTGATTTCATTTTGGCAGAAAATGGCTAGCATATTTTCATAAAGACAAGTGAACCAAAAAAGTCAGTTCAACTTTTATCCTCTGTTCATCCCCTGAAATACTGTTCCATTTTGCCCCATTTTTTTCTCCCTGATTGTTGGCCAAAACTCTGGTCATAGATAGTAGGATTTACCTGCCTCAGGAATAATAAATTTTGCACAATGTAATGTTGTTCTTCTAATGTTTGTTAATTTGTTGCTATGGTAAGGTATTCTTTGGTAATGTCAAGAAACAATATCCAACTTATTAAAGAATTGCTCAAGTGGAAAAGAACTGAAAGGCATATATTTTCTGACTTTTTCACATAATTGAGACCAAGTCTTTGATTTGTTATTTAGTAACAGATGGAGGAATAATTTTCTCCTTGATAATAGGACACAGTTTTATTTTCTTAATGGCACAGTAGTGCTATTTTTTGAATATGACGTAATGGCTATGCTCTTCTACTATAGCACATCAGTTAATGAATGAAAAATGAAAAACCTTTCTACATTGTACTTCATGAAGGCAACTTCAATATACAAGAAGTGTCAGTTTCTTGTAAGTAAAATTGCTATAGAGCTACATAATAACTGTGTCATAAATATAGAATTCTGTCTCTTAAGATTCTTGGAGCCTGAAAAATGATCCCCGAAGAGTAAAAAGAGGTCAGAAATAGATACAATTTCTAGTTTTACTTAACGTGAAAAAGCATATTTAGATATTTTTTAATTGGCTTAAAATAATATATAGCACCAATTACAGAAAGAGAAACATATAACCATTGCTAAGGAGAAAGGGAAAAGTGCAAGAATAACAGTGAATAATAAATATAGGAGAGTGAAAAAGACATTTTATATCCCAGTGGCATAACAATGGGAATACAGAGAGAACTGGACTGTTGTTAAGTGAAATGTTTGAGTATTATTTCAAAGTGAGTAAAATTGATTAAAGAACCTGAATTTTTAATATGTTTGCCACCAATTTGAGGAAATGTAAGAGGTTTGGGGGAAATTTCAGGGAAAATGGAAGGTCCAGATCAATGGAAAAACAGTATGGAGTTTAAGGCTTGTTTGTGCCAAATCTGCAATGATAGCTCTACTAGGAATGATATTCCAAAATTAGGGCTGACTTTCTCGTTCATATCCTATAAACATGTATTCGTGTGTACCATTAGATTTACTTTTCTAAGATCTGCAATCTATGTAGACACCCTTACCTTGGGAGAGAATTTGTCTTAAGTGACTGTTAGCCATAAAAAAATGTGCGTAGGACTATGACAGAATTCCTAGGGTATCATTTATCTCTCCTCTAATTGGGAAAGTTGATGTTTATAATTTGTTGTTATTGTTGTTTTATACAAAGGTATTTACATTTAAAGACTTTAAGCATTTTCTTTCATTCAGCTCTTCAGGTCAAAACACAAGCAGTCAGGAGATTCATCCATCTAATTCATCCTACGCCTCCGATCTGAGTGAGTCACACACTGGGTCGGCTCTCTTGAGGAACAGAACTTTTTATTCATGTTCGGATTCTGGAATATCATCCCTGGTAAATATTTTTGATTAGCCCTTTACCTAATGATAAGTTTAAAAATGTGTTTTACCTTGGATTTAACACTTTTTAATAAGTGTATAATTATAATACACTTTTAATAAGTGTATAAACTTTATACACTTATTAAATAAGTGTATTTTAATAAGTGTATAAACTTTTAATAAGTGTATTAAACCTATCCTTGTAATTGGGGGGAAAATAAAAGGTTGGTACTCTCAGTCCCAACTCAAAGAGGCAAGGGAAAGAATCTGAGGTGGAGGAAGGAAGACAAAAGAGACCAAGATGAGTAGAAAAGATAATGACCAGAGAAACAAAAGTGGCGTCCCTTCCTTTCCCCCACTGAGTTCAAATTCTGTCCCTAGTCTAAGATTTATCTCCTTTCTTTCTGGAATGTCCTTTGGCCACAAGATAAAATTTTCTCCTCCTAAACTCACCACTTCCAAGACTTTTCTCTAACACATCTAAGTGGAATCATCCAGGCTTTTTCTCCTTTCCTTCATTCAAAATTGTTCCACTCATCCCACTGGATCAAAATGAGTTATTTATATGTCTGCCTCCCAAATTACAGAAAATGAGTTTTTCAAGCACAAATGCCATATTTTATTTAACTTCGTATCCTCAGTGTCTGACAGAGTGCCTGACACATAGCAAGGGTACAATATATATTTTTGAATAAATGAATGGATTGAAATTCAAAATATTCAAAAATATTTATTGAACGAATGGATTAATCAATTGGTCCATCAGAATTAAAAAAGAAAAAAGAACAGGGTAAGACACAAATATTCACTATTCCTTTAAGAAGAAACAACGGTCACAGAACTGCAACACATTGACAGCCTTACATAGATATAAACAAAGAAATGCAAAGGCTCATTTTCCTACAATGTCAGAAATCCCAAAATCAACCTCATAACTCCTTTCAAAAACAGGGACTGGTGGTGCAGTGGTTAAGAATCCACCTGCCAATGCAGGGGACACGGGTTCGATCCCAGGTCCGGGAAGATCCCACATGCCGCGGAGCAACTAAGCCCGTGCACCACAACTCCTGAGCCTGCGCTCTAGGGCCCATGAGCCACAACTACTGAGCCTGCATGCCACAATTACTGAATCCCGTGTGCCTAGAGCCCGTGCTCCACAACAAGAGAAGCCACTGCAATGAGAAACCCACGCACCGTAACGAAGAGTAGCCCCGGCTCGCCGCAACTAGAGAAAAGCCCGAGCACAGCAATGAAGACCCAACGCAGCCAAAAATAAATAAATAAAATAAATAAATTTTAAAAATGGAGGAGGCAGCATTTGCAATGAATATTAAAGGATGGATGCAATTTTACAAATCAAATAAGATGAAGAGTTTAAAAAAAAGACACGTTTTTGGACAAAATTAGATGTCACTTGAAAAATGGAAACTTTATTCTCAAATACAGCTTTAGCTTAGATTCTTTGTTTCCCAGCAAGAGTCTCATGAAATAGCACCAAAAGGTAAATGGGGTGTGGCAACTACAGGAAATTTAACTTCTAAGAAATTTTTATTCTATGGTAGGAGCAAGCAAAAAAATTCCAAAAGCACATAACAGGTTGGGAAAGAAGCTTCCATAAACATGTAAACTGAACAACCAAGAATGGGCCAGAGACTACATCTTTCAATAATCTGAAATGTATTTGTGCTTCTTGTTTTTTTAAACTATAGTTCTGAAGAATGAGTGAATTCCTTGAAAGTATGTTAGCCAATCCTCAAATAATCTCAAAGAATTGCTCAAGAATTAATTAACTTTTTAATGTTGCTCTTAATAAGGGAGAGAGCTTTTGTTATTTTTAAAATGAAGATATTGAAATATTTATGGAACAACTAAGGTCATTCAGTGATGAAGTAATTAAGTAAAAGGTCAAAGCTAATTGATTATTAAAAAGCCACCTCTTCCCAATTTATTTTGAGGCAGCTTTTCCCAAATTCTGTTTTGCAGGATGCACTAGTCCCATGTGCTGCCCTAAGAATAAAAGGTTCTATGGTTTAAAAGTCCAGGGGAACACTTTGTAGTACAGACTCACAATATATGCTAAGATACTAAAGGCTCAGAGAAGTCCTGTAGTAAGAGAAATGCTTAGTTCGGTTTAATCCAGGGCCTCATAAGCTTATTTAATGGTGGAAATGTTTTTCATGTTAGTATTAGTCACACAAATGTACAGCTCAAGCAAAGCATAAACTATGCAAAATGCTGCTCTGTGAAACGAATGCAGTTGTTCCAAATATTGTAATGACATTTCTTCAAATCAAATATTCCGGGTTCATTTATATATGTGCATAACACTGGCTAACAGAAGAATGAATCTATGGCGTATGTATTTAACATAATATTCCTTTCTGAGTAATATGCCTTTTTGTTTGTGTTAACCTTGAAACTGTCATAAGCTATGTAAAATACAGGCATTTTGATTGATTACAACCTCAGTAATAGTAAACAACATAAGATTGCCCTAGATGTGATCGTGGCACATATTCTGGTCAATAATATACTGTCCAGAAAAGGAAGATGACCAGACCTGAAATATTTCATTCAATACTGGCTACACATTTTAAGAGCAATGTCAATAAAATGGAACTCTTCCCAAGGAGAACCACGTTTTCCCTGGATATTTAATAATTTGTAAACCATGATCTGTTAGTAATAACTAAATGACAGAGAAGATGACAACTATTACCAAACACTTAAAATAGTAGTCACATGTGGAGGGATTCTTCTGTGTAGCCTCAAAAGGCAGAACTTGTACAACTGGACTAACTTAGAGGGATTACTTGGGGTCCATATAATGAAGAGCCATTAACAATTACAACTCTTCTAAAATGGAATGAGATTCTTTATGAGCTATTCAATAAATATTAAAGGACAGTTTATCAGAGGTGGTGTAAAGTGGATTCATGAATGGGTAATATATTTATTTCTGCTGTCATTTGTCATCAAACATAAATCAGTTGCAGGTGTTGGAGATGCAAAGTTGAATAATACATAATTTAGACTGGACTAAGATAACGTTGATGAGCACACCATTAGGTAATTGGAGTTCAATTTGGCTGAATGTTTGGGATGGGTTTGTATTACTTGCACCCATAAAAGTAAGTGAACTATATATTGCCAGATGGTATTTCTCTTCTCTCTTATTTTAAAGCTTCCATCAGATTCTTTTAAGTACCTTACTTGGCACAACGTAGAACAAAATGACATCCAAGGAAGTCAACTGCGTTGCCCAAGAGTAAGAGAAGGTAAAGGAACAGAAGTGTGTGGTCTTTGCGTACATGCTCCTAGTGGATGTTTCTTGAGGATCACAAGACATTACTTGGGGATTAAAAACCTGTATTACTTGGAGGTAGAAAAATTTCCCGTTTCAAGACCATAGAGTTGTTAATATAGTGAAGCCACCTTTAAAAGTATATTCTTATAGCTGATTATATAAATAATAAACGTTCAGTATTAAATATTGGAAAATAGAGAAAGAAGAACCTGTAATTCAATTATCCAGAAATAGTCACTGTGACTTTTATTTCCAGATAGTCTTTTTTTGAAAAGCATGTACATATTTCTTTACAAAATTATGTGAACAATTGTGTTTCTTGAGTTTTTTCACTTTGTATTGTGAGCCTTTCTTTCCACCATGTTATTAAACATTACCCCAAACAAGTTTTTTAAAAGTTGCAGATCTTTCCATCATAAGGATATTATTAATTTTACTTAACCAATGATCTTTGTTGGAATTTTATGGTCATGAATAACACTGTCACTTCAGTGGATGACTTTAAGCTGATTAATCCTATATCGGTTTTTTAAAAAGCTTAAAAAAAATCTAAATAAACCAGGTAGTCTCATTAGTATGTTCACTAAGCATTTTAAATTTGGTAAAATAACCAATGTTTTACTATTCCTTTTTCATCCTGTCAGATTTTACAAGTGTACTGGTGTGACAGTATGAAGAATTTTTTATCTGCAGCCCCAATATACATAATGTTTGATTTCTATAAGTAGCTTCAGTAGATAAGTTGTGTAAGGACAGAAAGTGTGCGTTTCTCTTGTCTCTTTTGCATCCCCCATAAGCTGATGAAATAATATTAGACATAATTCCTGCTGCAGTGAGTATTTATTCTTTACAAAACATCAAGTATCTTGGCTACCTTATATCTGTATTTGCAGACTTGCAGATACATTGTCTATTGTACAATTGTAATACTGATTTAAGAAAAGTTGCTTTAGATATACTCATCTGCCCATTTCCCCGCTCCATTGCATTACTTTACCCACCAATGTCTTTCTTCTTTCCCTCAAACTCAATTGACAAAGGGTGATTAACACAACATCATTTTCTTTCTCATGTTTTAACTCTGCCATATCTATTTGCAGCTAAGCACTGGCTTATATAAGAAAACATTATTTTATATTATAATGATTTATATTATATATTCTATTAATTTATTTTATAATAATAAAATATTATTAGATAGTACTATTAGAGGTAAATTAGAACTTCCCTTTGGAGAACTTAGAATATTTTTCAAAGAGCAAGAAATTATGGGGAATTAGTGACATGTACACACTTCTATTTTTAAAATAGATAACAGGGACCTACTGTAAAAAAAATTTTTAAATGAATAAATAAATAAGTAATGAAAAAGAAATTATGGGGAATTAGGAAGGAAGGAGACCAGAGGCCGTGGAGGCCATGCGTGTCACAGGTATAGAGTTCATCAGCAAAAGAAAGAGAAAGGGTTACATCAGGGGCTAACGAAGGCAGGGTTTAATTGGCTCTTAAACTTCAGTGTACGGACAAATTACCTGGAAGTGTGTGGAAAACACAGATTCCCAGGCAGCATGCCCAAATAATCTGATATAGTTAGTCTGGAGTGGGGCCCTGGAATCTGCATTTGTTAAAATTATCACAAGCAATTCTGTTGCAGATGATCTGAGGGCCACGCTATGGGAAACACTGGTTTAGGGGGCTTGGGGAGAGGCAGGAAAGGAAGAAATTTGAATAGGAAGTGAAAATTTGAGAAAGTAAGGGTGTTGGCATTCATGTGTGCGTGCACACGCGCGTGTATGTGTGTGTGTAAGTGTGCGTGCACACGCGCGTGTATGTGTGTGTAAGTGTGTGTGAGGGGAGTGGTTGATAATTGTGGCAAGCACAACGAGGCAAAACGAAATTGTCTGTGGCGCACAGGTGGAGAGTTGAGGTTTAGAGAGAACTGTAGAACTGAAGAAACTGGAAGACACGACAGAAGAATAAAATCTAGGAGTAAACTGAAAATGAGCATGTGTAAAGAGTGCTGTGGTCTCCCTCCTTCCCTGATTTAAGCAGCCAAGTCATGCCCTGAGGTCGTCACTCAGCAAACCGAGCCTTCGTCATGACCACGGTGGCCATTCATGCAGAGGCTATCATTGCTCTGCAGAGATAAGGCACATTTTGCTTCTACAAATCATTAACAACACCCATTCTCTCGCAAGTGGCTAGTCGTAAAAAGAATGGAGTGTGATCTACGGGATGGGAAATAGTGGAAAATCCCATCACCGCAAACTGTGAAGAAAATAGATGTCCTTTGTTTGTTGCCCTAAATTTTGTTGAAGTGTTTGGGTTTTTTGCTTTGTGGTTTTTGGGTGTTTTTGTGAGATGGAGAACAAGTGCATCTTAGAAGCATTCTGATAAGAATGACCCTCTTTCTAGATTAGATCCTGAAACACCCATAAGACTACTTCAGTTGATCTCAGTTGCTCAAATTGTACATCCAGGAAGAGTCCCTATGAAAAGAAAGGTTAGCTGGTGTGTGATAAACAGCAATCTCCCAAGGCTTTGATTGCCAGATAGAGACGGACTTAACTCCTCCCAATTAAATGAAGCAAAAGAGGAAACTGTTGGCAGAATTCTTTTAGAGAATAGATTCTTTCTGTTTGAAAATCCCCCAGCAAGTTAATTCAGTCACTGCTGTTAGGAGTTACACATCCAGTGAGGGGACAAAAGAACAAGCTCAGAGATGGCAGGTGAAAGCCAACATCCCTGGGCTGTCAGGTATTCCAGAATTTAGTTCTCAGCTGCTAAGATATATCTTCAATTATCACCCAGGTCTGAGTTTAAAAAAAAGAATCCAATTTAATGGAACTCCTCACAGTGGAAGAGACCTTTGGCTTCCGACTTCAAAGAAATCTTTGAAAGCTGCTTTAAAAAGAAATAATTGAAAGAACAGAAGATCGATAGAACTCAAACAAACAATACAGGGCAGAGTTTAATAACGCTGGGGCATCTATTGCACAAAGAAAGCTACCAAGTTTGGGGGGGGGTATTGAAGACAATAAATCCTGAGGTCTCCCCAGTCAATTAGGTGATGGTTCCAGTTTTTCCAGTTCTATAACTTTTAACTCCAATCATCCTAATCAATGAACAAGATCATTTCTTAGCACAAGGATATTTTATTTGTAAAGGGGTTGGGATACTACCACCTTCAGGGGTAAGTGATTCCCTGGGTGGCAACACTACAGTTTGTTATGAGGGAAATGTCTAAAAGGACAGGTTAGATTCTTGGCTTCCACCTGTGCCTGATGAAAAAACGGATGTTTTTGTCAGTAATGGAATATTGGACTGTTGCTCTTATCGCCTTCCATAAATTCTTCACAAACGGACTCATTATCTCACATCACAGTCCAGATGAACTTGCCACAAAAGCGAAGTTTGTTCCTGATACCTTCAATATCTTTTCTGTGCTCTTTTCACCTTTGAAATGAGGGGAATCATGCATTCCAGAAAAATGGAGTCGGGGGAAAGGGGTACAAATGGTCCCAGGTCTGACTCGAAATACAATATATTAGAGTTGGAAGGGAATTGAAATCATTTAGTTTAGGATTGCTGTCAGGGGCTTGGTTGGCATCAGAGCTGAATGAAGTTTGCCTGGGGTAGCATGATAAGAGTGTAGGGGTCTATGGCAATAAGAAGCCTATGTTGGTGTAAAAGTATTAGAAATCAGTATTTTTTATAAAACATTATCAACTTCAAACATAAATTTCTCACCAAATTCAGCCCTTGATGGGCCCTTGATGCTAGTCTTCCCCATATTTTTGCAAACTTGGAAAACTGAGGCTCAGAAAATTAAAATTAATCATCTGGAGTCACACAATTACCTGCTACTTAACTCCAGACTGGAAACAAGATATCTATCCTTTCCCTAACCCTGGAAGTTATGTGCAAACCCGATTTGGAAGACAATAAGTTTGGAAAATAGTAGGAAATGAGTTTGGAAATGGAGATTGGGATAAGATTGTGGAAAACCTTGCTTGATGAACTAGGCTTTTTCATCTTTATTTGGTAAGCAATAAGAAATCTGAAATGTTTTGAATATGTCAGTCCTGTGGTAAAAGCTGTGTTTTACGAGAGCTGGATGGCAATTTGTGTCATCTATGTTGAAGGAGAGAAGATTGCAAACCAGGAGATCCAAGAGAAAGTAGTTTCGGTTCAGGTAGGAAGATGTGAGGGTCTGGACATTGAAAGGGAAGGGATAGGTTCTCAAGGGGAAAGCTGGTAGGACTAGGTGATTAATTGAATTGAGAGACAAAAGAGAGAGAAAGTCAGGAGTGACGTCATGATCCCTAAAGAGAAAATTATATGAAAATTTAAACCATTATACTGATGATTTTTCTCACTTGCCTGGGCTAGAAGTAATTTATGTAAGATTAAAAGTTAACTCTACATGTTGACTTTTCCGAACAGTTAATAGAGGTCATTCCTCCCCTTTAATCACTCTAGAAAATCATCAAATTATCTCTGAACCTCAAAATATTTGCCCAGAATTAAAGAGTCTAATAAAGAATACAGATATTATATATTTTAGCTAGGACATTTTTCCTAGCAATGTGCTAAATTGCATTTAAAAAGAAATCTATAGGTGAGAATTTAAGCTAAAGCTGACATTTGATCCTCTGTAGAAACCTAGACCATAGATAGCAAACTTGTGAACAATTTAAATTAAAATAATCTGCAACCCTATTTTTTTTCTGATAACTGTATTCACTCTACCGTAAACTTAAAAAAAGTAAAACAGATGGAAAAGAATAAACTTGTTGATTTGTTTGCTATTTCCTCTCTCTTGTATAACTCATCGTGTGATGGGAGGGCCTAGGAAGTCAGCCCATCAGAAATGCCACAAGGCTTCCTGCAGCAGGAAGAGAAACAAAGGAACTGGTGGCTTAAATATTTAACAACCATCTCGTGATTAATTTACTCTTGTCACACCTGCGCATCTGATTTATTGTTCTCAAATCAGAGGTTTCACTTTATTTTGTTTGGAAGACATGAGAGGAAAGTTATTCAGCAAATTTCAGGAAAAATGATTTTCAACAATTAGAAAGTGTACAAAGTGGTCAAGTCCTGGCATCTTTTCTGTCCCCATCTCTTCCCCAACCCAGTTAGGCAGGCAAGCAGGAGTGTGTTAAGTTGCATAAATACATTTTGTTACTGCTCACACTATGTGGGCATAAGAGTCCAATCCTGTCTCCCTCAATCCAAATAGCTAGTGGAAGTTTAAAACAACCGGCCAAGCATCCAGTGAGGCTGTCAATCCTGTCTTTCTAAACCTACTTCCAAGATCTCACCTTGTGATTTCTGCTCAGGACCCTCTGCGGAAGAGTTGTTCTTCAGACAGGAGTGTACCTTGCCTCCACGGAAAAGAGTCCTTGAAAAAAACAAATGGGAAACATGGCTGCAAGAAAACTGGGAGGACTGCACGGTGAGAACTTAAAAACAGAAGAAGAAAAAAAAGCCTATTTCCCTCATTGATTAAATTACGACACTTTTTTTTTTTTTAAGGGTATTTGCCAGCATAAACATCAAAACTTTAAGCACATCTTTAGAACTTTCTCTGAAAATAGTGGTGTTTGGGCTCTCCATCTCTTTTTCCTTCCCTTCTCTTCATCAAGACTTGCTACTTATTCTCTAATCTTTATTTTATCTTGATATTGCTGAACTTTGGAAAAAGTTTAAAAGAATTGAGAATGAAATTGGTTTTTTTTAATAATAAAAAAGTCAAATGTTGAACAATAATCCTTATAAATGAATTTATGATGCAATCTGGAATCCTTTGAACAATGCAGTAAGCCAAAAGTTTTGAAGATCTAGGGCAGCCAGTTGTGTCTGAACAGAGCTATCCTGAAACAAATCAAACTTTCACCAGTGAAGGATATAAGCTGTGATCTCTTGGTGCTGAAAATGACTCAGCTGGCTGAGCCACTGGCATTGAAACAGTCCCTGTAGTTAGCCCGACCACTACCAATCTATGGGGCTGCCATCACTCAAGCTTCTAATTCCAGTTGGAGCAAGTCATGTTTAAGCAGAGGACTGAAGATTTAACTGGGAAGACTAAGCCATTGGTAGCAATAAAAGAATAAATCAACTTCTTTATAGCAGAGTAAGATGTCAATATTTTTTTTCTGAAGTGATCAAATTGTATGTGAGGATTTTAGGAAATCTTCCCAAAATGAGACTTATTGGGATCTCCTGTTGCCACTTTTGTTTCACAGATCGATCTTGTATGTCGCAGAATTATAGAATTAGGGCGTGGGAAGGAGCTTCAGGGAAGGTCTGGTCCAAACTCCTTCCTTTCAAAAAGGAAAGGAAAGTTTAGAGAGAGAAATGATTTGCCCAAGGTCACACAGCTTATTAGCAGAAGACAGGAAAATAGAATATTGTTTCCCAGTACAGTGTTTTCTTTCTAAAATTAATTTTAATTATTCTTATATAATGGATGGATACATTCTACTCTTTAAAAATTTAAACAATGCTCCTATTTATTTATTTGAAAAATTTAAACAATACACTTAAAACTTTGACCTCCACTCCCAGGATTCTTTTTAGAGGTAATCATTCCAGTGTATACATACATTCGTTCTTTATAGCTGTCATTTAAACCATGGATATATTGTAAAGGCCAATGGAGCCTTGCTAATAAACTATCATAGAAAGTTTAATTGGCCTTTAGATAACTATACTGTCAGAGAATGACTAAATAAACTTTAAACTATCACAGAAAACCTTATTGGGAAATAGTGGTCAAAAAATCCTATTTGAGAAGGTGATATTTAATGTAGAAATGATAAATATAATATCTTAATATTTCTTTGGTTTTATTTTAAATTAAGACCTTTTATACTTTGGGAAAATAAAATTTAAAGTAATAAATTTTATAATGTTTAATGTCTAAAAATATCAAGACCTTATCTTTTTAGATAGAGATATCCATATTTCCCTAAAATAGTAAATTATTTTGCTTCAAATTTTTTAAAAAAAGTCATTTTATGCAATAATTTCTATTCACAGAAATTGATGGTAAAATTTTGGAAACAAAAAGTTAAGTTGACTTTTAGCAATAGAGTTTACAAGAGCAATGCTACCACTGAGAGTGGTTTTAATTTCCTTGAGATCAAAGTTGACTGATGTTAAAAGTAAAAATAAAATACCCACTATCTCTGAAATATGCCAAGTCATCTTCATGTATGTATCCCAGGTTATTTTTAAATAAAATCTTATTTTCCATCTTTTGAATGATGGTATCTTACTCTGAAATGTACATAAGTGTGGTTTCTGAGTATTTCCAAGGAGGCTAAAGATAACTAATCATTTAAAGCCAAACAGAGCTTTACCTCCTCTACTTTTTACCCCTAGAGAAGTTTCAGAATCTGTTTGAGGGTCTTTCCCTCTCTCCCTGACACCCCCCCCTCCCCACCAACCTTGTGTGTAATTCTAATCAGGATCCAGTCAGGATCTTCACCTTCCCTCCCTACCTTGAGAAGCTCTGCAATAATTGTGTGTTTGGATGTTGTGAATATTTTAGAAGACCGAAAAACAAAATAGTAAAAACTGCTGGTTTAAATATGCAACACATCTTAAATTAATAACTATTTTTAAAAGTTGATAAAGCACTTGTTTTTTTTTTTTATTTGTTTTTCCTTCAGAATTTGAACCTTTCATTTCAGGATTTGGGGGACCCTTATCAAGTTGCAAATTTTAACAGGATTCTTAGAAGACTAATTCGAGTTGAAACCCTCTGGTTAGTGGATAATTCACTGGTGGATTTAAGTGCCGCAAGATTGCCAAGGTATCTGTTCCCTAGCATGTCCAGTTACTAAGTTAAAGTGAAGTCTTTGCTATATGGGTACGTGACCATTGTCTGTTCATACTGTGGCTCCTCTCATGTGGTCAGGTCTTAGTGAGAGTGCTAAGCGATGCCTGGGCAAGGCAAAAAGGGAAATTTATACATCAAAATGTCATACTTTAGAGGGAAAGATCTATTCTTTTTCAAATTAATACTGTTATTATCAATTTTTAAGGGAGTAATTTGTAATCATAGAACATATTGGCAGAAAAGCCTGCTATGTTCCTTGCATTGTCAACTGGAAATACAATTACGTTATATATACATTATCATTCTAAGTTAGTGATTTTTTGTCATATTCTTTGAACACTTGTGGGGAAAGACTCTACAGGTAGTTGACAAGAGTCTTGGCTTCAGGGTCACATTCTAATGGAGGGGTAGGGGTTGCCTATCAGAACAGTGACAAAAACAAACTAAAAATTTTAAAATTTATATGGCCTCCTTGATATTCCAAGGACCCTAAGCTCCTGAAGTTAAAGATAATCTGTCTCTTTGCTCAGGATTGCTTGAGAACTCTGTGGAGAGCTGCCCTTTGCTTCACCAGGCAGACGGGTAGCTGGAGTGAGCTTTGGTAGCCATCAGAGGGGCAGACAGAGGTTCCCAGAAGAGAATTAGGAGATGAAGGAAATCAAGCAGCCACAAGAAGGAAGGGTAAATCCCAGAGCAGGTTAAGATACATCTCTGAGCTGGGCTGAGGTAGGGCAACAAAAAGAGATCATCAGGGGTGGGATAGGGAGGGTGGGAGGGAGACGCAAGAGGGAGGGCATATGGGGATATATGTATACATATAGCTGATTCACTTTGTTATACAGCAGAAACTAACACAGCAAAGTAAAGCAATTATACTCCAATAAAGATGTTAAAAAAAAAAAAGAGATCATCATAGTTGCACAGGAGAGGGAAACAGGCAGACAGAGGAAGTGTCAGAATATGCAATGGTCCCTTGGTATCTTTGGTCATTTTCAAAGCCCCTTCCCAACTTTAGACAAACTTGGATAGCATTTGATTTTACTTATGTTCTTTTCAAATGACAAATTTAAAAATACCTAAATAAAAAATTTCAGAGGAATCTTAATATCACTGTCCCCTTAACTTATTCAGTTACTTGATATTAATTTGTTCAGTTTTTTTTCCCCAGACTCTCTTCTAGGGATAAAATAGTGACGCATTAGTTATATTTTTCTAATACACATTTAAATAAACAGACAACAACGACGAATTTTAACAGTAACATAGCCTACTTTGGAAACACTGAACTCGAAGACCATTAATTTGGAGTATGTGAACTTGACTTGATCCAGATCAGTAAACTTCCAAATCTTTGCTACCATGTAAAAAAAGAAGAGAGAGAGAAACTCCAATGATTGAAGAAAAGACTTGACCGAGCTTTAGTAGTCTCTAGATGTATTCTTTTGTCCTTTCTTTCTTTAGAAATAGGATGTATCATATAAAATTATATAATTGCAATTCAAACTTTACAACTGTCAAATCAATGTATCAAGAGAGAAGAAAATTGATGCATGTATATTCATAGCCTCCTTCCCTTCTGCCCCAGGGGAAAAACCACACTTGGTTTGCCACTCGTCTCCCCTAACATTATCCGACTGACTAAGGATGTGTGGTAGGGTGAATCTGAGAGGCTGAGAAAGTGGCAGGGTATACACTGAAAATGAGAGAATGACAAGCAGATGAGAAAACAACAGATTGCAAGGAGGACAGAGAGACAGGATCTGCTTGGGCTGGGTTTTCAATTAGAAATTGCAACAGTACTAACGTGCATCTAAAGGTTATGTATAGGGACTTCCCTGGTGGCACAGTGGTTAAGAATCTGCCTGCCAATGCAGGGGACATGAGTTTGAGCCCTGGTCCAGGAAGATCCTACATACCATGGAGCAACTAAGCTCGTGTGCCACAAATACTGAGCCTGCGCTCTAGTGCCTGTGAGCAACAACTACTGAGCCTGCATGCCACAACTACTGAAGCCTGCATGCCTAGAGCCCGTGCTCCGCAACAAGAGAAGCCACCGCAATGAGAAGCCCGTGCACCGCAACGAAGAGTAGCCCCCACTCGCTGCAACTACAGAAAGCCTGCACACAGCAGCGAAGACCAACGCAGCCAAAAATAAAAATAAATAAATAAATTTATTTAAAAAAATAAATAAAGATTATGTATAACCTAGGAAAGAGTGGAAACCTAAAGTTATCAAAGATATGATTAAAAGACTGTAAAATATCCATATGGAGAGGGAATGGAAGAAAACAAGAAAAATGACAATAATGGATGTGAAAAATTACAATGAAATCTGGGTGGGTTCAAACTGAATTTGTGTATTTCATGCTGCTTTGTGGCTGTCCTTTCTCTGTTTAGCACCATATTTACCATTAGCAATAATTATTTACCAAATGTCTTTGTGGGGTATGAGGTTCATAAATAAGTACCATGTCTCAGGGTATTAAACCCCAGCTTATAAAGGAATTTTTCCTTTAGGTAAGGTGTCAGTGATAGATTTGGAATGATTGTCTCTACTTGCATGGTTTTATATAATTACAGTTTTAAGGCAAAAATATTAAGAAGCATTATCTGTCAGGAAAATGTATTCAACCTAAATGCCTAACGCACATTTCTTTTCCTAAGGATAGCTTTTAGGTTTTTTTGGTATAAAAAGGCCTTTTTTTTCCTGATTTAAAATGCTATTTCTCAATATAGAATTTAACTACAGAAAAGTAGAAAGAAAGGAAAATAATTATAATCTCACTACTTAGGGGCAATACTCTTCAGAAGTTATTATGTTTCTTTGGGTGAACTTTTATATTGCTGAGATTACATGCAGCTCTTCACTCTTTCATTCAGGACTTATTGAGAATCCACCATGGACCACATACAATGCCAGGTACCGAGTGTATACATTGGAAAAGAAAACAGATTCCTGCCCTACACAAGCTTACAGTCTTATATATCCTGCTTATTTTCTCTTAATATTTTAATATACATATTTCTCTTTTCTTCCCAATCACATTTGTAGAAAATATCACTGTCGCACCTTTGAGGGGCTATGGTCTAGGTGAGGCATGCTAGTGTTTTGCAAGATTTAGTAGTTTACCATCCTCTTTAGGAGACAAATGACAAGATGTTTATATTTTATATCCAGCTGCAGAGTTTTAAATATGAACAAAAACCATCTCACATCTTTCAAACAATTGCCAAAGATACCTCAGATACAGCATTTATCCTTGGCTGAAAACCATATTGAGACTCTGGCTGGGCTCTCCAGTTTACGGTGCACGCCATTGGAATCCCTTACGCTCAAGAGGAACTCTTGTGAGTTTCACCAAAACTACCGGAAACGGTGAGGCCCCAAACGCCTTGTCACTTTTTGTACTTCATTGAATATTATACTTTTAACAGGTGTTCCCCTCTTGATTAAATTTGCTCAGCAAGTATTTATCTTATTTACCATGTGTTGAACTTCTCATGCTTCTAATCTCACCTAAAGAACTTTGAACTGATTTGTGTGTGTGTGAGTTTAATCTTGAATACATTCTTCTCTCAGTTAATTTATGACTGCTGTACAAACTTTAGGCTCCTCCTGTAATGTGACTTTACATACACTAAGATGTTTCATTTTAGACTTTCAAATCCTATGCATTTTCTCTCATAATGTTTAATAGATACTATGTCTTTTAAAAAATTTCTAAATATAGGTTCCTATCAAGGTCCATGTGACCATCTTATAAATTGTTTATTCTCTGGCTTTATTTTCATCCCTTTGGGCCACAAGGGCACCACTAATTAAGTGAGTACAAAAAAGTAATTGATTTGATCTACTCTAGTGGTGGAAAGAGCTGGAAAACCTGCCAAGAATAAACCATTTTTATTTCTTTGTCACTACTGGGAACATTCTTAATGATAATAATGTAATCTAAACAACCTTGGAGTGTGCACCAAGTAATATGCCCACCTATTTATCTCCAGCTAATTCCCAGCACCACTCTTAGGGTACTTAACAGGAATTAAAAGGGTGAAAACAAGCCACTGAGTTCTAGAACCTATATTTGCCCCAGATGACCACAAGTCATCTCCTCTCTCAGTGTGAATCTGTCATACAGAGGCTTAGATCATCTCTAGACTCCATTTCTAGTCTATTATTATAGTCCTACCTCCACATCCAATTTCAACAAAAGACAGTTCTCATTACCTTCCTTTCTCACACTGCCATTTTCCTAAGACAGTAACTGTATTCCAGAGGGCTGTATAATATTAGACTCTTCAACCCGTGATGAACAATGAAAATTGTCAAAGTAAAAATTCTAATCTCTGTTGGTACTACATAAATCTCATGACTGCCGTTGCCTTCCCTCTGATGTAGTCTGAAAGCAAAATTTCATATTCTGTGACAATAAATTCTCAAATTGCTTTTACATAAGTGAAAACTAGCAGCACAGTTACTTTAATATTGAACTAATATTTAACCATAATAATGTTTTGAAGTTTAAAATTCTATTTCCTACAGTCAGAGGAGATTTAGCTGGACTTTTCAACATTATTCATAAAAAAGCACACTTCTAGTCATAGAGATAATTTATTAGTATTATATTTCGGTTTGGTTAATTTATATGTGGGATTTTAGAAAACACCTTGGTCCCAACTCAGTCACTTGCCTCCCTTCAAAGAATTCCTTATAACAGTAGTGTTAGATTAATTATCTGAAATCTGATATGCCCTGAGGTCTCACTATAAATCTGTCTTCAGAATTCATGATGTGGTATAGAATTATGTGGGAATGAGGGATATAATGAGGTTTTCCATTTTCCTAGTATTCACTCTATTGGATTGAGTCCAATATGGTGGATATACACTGACACTCACGCTATAAAAAGCCAGGTTGTATTGACTGAGGTAGTGCAGGGTTGCTTTAAATAGAAAGATGTGGTCATTTTAAAGTATGAGGGAAGGATTTAAGTATCCACTCCTGCTAAGGAACTAAGCTGAAGTCCCAAGTTCATCCAAATTTGGGTTTAGTTATCTAGCCTAAATTCCACACGAGGATTATAACAGCATTCATTTTGTCACTGTCATTCATTTTGTCATTTTGTCTCTGTCGAGGATTTAGGCCAAACTTTCAATGGCCCTTTACATCATGATCAGAATTATTTAAGTATAAGCTGTTCTTGATCACTGACACCTAGAAATGTGACTGTCTTTCCCTTCCTCCTTTGTTTCAGATCCTCCAATAAGAAGACAGCACAGTTCAAAAGAGAAAGGACTTAACGATAGAGCTAATAGTATAAGTCCCAGTAGGTAGAGGGCAGCCCACTTTCTGGGACACCCACAGGCAAACTCTTCTACCATTCTTCAGAAGTCAGTGTTATCTTAGTTCACCATAGTTTGACTTTTTAAAAAGAAAGTGACTAGGAGTTCCTGCCAGCTAAGTCTGAACATTGGAGCCAGAAGACTTAGCTTTTAATCTTTGCTCAGTCATCTACAGGCTTTATGATCTTGGATAAGTTACTTAAAATGGGGGATAAAAACTAACTTGACAGAATTGTCGTGAGGATGAGATAATGTGCAGAAAGCATTTAGAGCTAAGAAAGTCATGCAGCCAACGGGAGCATTCGAGGAGATTGGCACCATCATTAGTTGACTCGGCACACCACCTGAGAGGTTTCAAACATCTTTCATCCTGGGCCAATGCCAGAGTCATGCATTTCCTCTGGCCTGAGCCCCCAGAACTCCCCAACCAGGAAAGCTGTCCACTTGAAAGAAAATGCTGCTTTGTAACACTGCTAGGCATACAACTACTGTTTAACTGGGTTGACATGAAAGACTGCTTCCTGAACCTGGAAGTGACTGTCTAAATTGGAAATGTGAGCTTCAAAAATGCTCTCTGTCAAGGCAAAATCACTCAGCACAAAATTATTTCCCACCCCTTCTTATAACTCTCAGCCAGAATTCTTCCTTAACTATCACTAAACAACTTGGACTTGCTTTACTTTAAAAAAAAGAAAACAAAAACTTTGAACTTTATAATGTGTACATATATTGTGACCTCATTCTTTCTCTTATGGTTAGTTGGCTAAATCCACTCATTGATTTTTTTTTTTTCTTTATAGGACTTTGTAAAAACTGGAATGACATTCTTTTATAAAAACAGACTATGCAGTTCCACTCCTCTGCTCAATACTTAGAACCTGCTGAACTATCTAGTAGCTCATTGAGAGGGCAAGCTATGGGAGGGTCATCAGCTCAGTGAACGTGAATAGTATTTTACTGTAACCTCATTGCAGAGACAAGGAAAACAGAATAAAGTGATAGCCACTCATCTTTCTTGTAACAATAGGCAAAGTCTACTCATTTATAAAGAGAGTAAGTGAAATACAATACTTTTGTTCAGTATAGTTACTTTTATTTTTTCTTTAACTTTTGCTTTAGAGTGTTCTCCTGTTTGCCAAACTTAAAAATGCTGGATGGGATCCTGAAGCTACCACAAGACACTTCACCACCAGAAACCAATATTTTTTCAAAAATATGCATTGTGTCCTAATGCAATCTGTATAGAAAGAAAGCAATCACTATTGTCTTTAAAAATTAATAAACAAGAAATGCATGACTAAATATTGCAACATATATATATATACACATTATGTATTTATGTATATTGATTTCCTTTAAACCAATTATCTCCAGTTTTTTTAATTCTATACCGTATCAATAAATAAATTTTGAGCACACACATTTTAAATGATTTAATTTATTTTATTTTATTAGTTAATTTAGTATTTAATTAATAATTTTTATGTAGAAATTATATACATAAAATACTAAATAAACATATAATATATATTTTAAAATATAAAATTAGAGATTTTTAAATGATGGGATAAAAATTTAACATGAATAAGGGCTCTAAGGTTTTCCCACACTCCAGGGACTCATCTGGTCCACTCTCAAGACTATAAGCCTGAGTGTGCTTGGAGCGTGCTGCTTTAAATATCTGAACCTATCAAAAGGAAAAGGGACAATTGGAAGTACCTTGTACAATTTTAAGCCACATTCACTGACTTCTTCCTTTTAAACATTCTGTCATTTATTAGTGATTTTCACACAACAGAAATTTAGGGATGTCCTAAGCCTTATGTTATTCATTAAATACTTAGAAAGCAAACAATAATGATAAAGCTTCTTTTTGATCAGAGAATTTCATGAGTGTGATTTTAAAACTGCCTTCCCTACATGCTAATAAGAAAGAACACAATTCAATTTAATTGCTTTCAAAATTTAGAGAAAGGTCAACACCCAGATCAACTTATGACCTTATATTTGTCCTTATTTATAAAGATCAACTTAGTTGCAGAACTAAGGTTTTCCCAAGATGGTTTATTGATTAACTAGGGATCCTAGCATGAAATAAATAAAATATTTTCTGGATCATTCTGCCAAGAGTGAATGCTGCTTGTAAAATTATATAACAAAGATTCTAATAAGACCAAGACACAGGTCCTTTCCTCAAGAATCTTATGAATGATTGAAGACAGCACACACATAAGACCTTAATTTCAATGAAATGTGTTATGAATATCTATTATATGAATAAGTGGAAGAGATTTAATTTTAAATTATGGAAAGCTATCTGAGATGGATATTGAAGAAGAGTAGACTTTTCACAGGTAGCAGGTAATAGCAGACTCTTCCAGACAGGTGACACAACAGGAAAAGGGGCACAAAGACCAGAAATTGTATGTGAGTTAGGAAAGGGCTGGCTGCAAAAGTCAGAGAAGCATATTGACAATGGCTTAAGGAGTAATATTAATAAAAATAGCTATAATTTTTGAACATCTACTATATATCAAGCATAGGACAGATACTATGTATCCATTATTTAAATCCTCAAAAAACTATGAGGTTCTAGTTATTCTTATTTCCTAGGCAGCGATATCTGAGGCTCAGAGAGGTTAAGTAATTTGCTCAAGGTCGGTGACACAAAAGGTATGTCACACAACTATCACATGACAAAGCCAAGATTCAAACCCTGAACACCTTTCAACACTCTTGCTGCCTCTTCTAATAATTTGGTTCTAATTTTAAAATTCAAGATGGTATTTTTGTGTTTCCAGGGACACCTTCATCTTCCACATTCCATCACAAATCCTAGCATTTAATCATAATCAAGGATTCACTGTTCCTTGAACATACCTTAAACTTTCCTTCTTCAAGTTTTTGCTTCTTTCTGCAATACTTTTCCCTTGAAGCCATGCCTGAGAACATATTTTCTCCCTTCAGTGCTCGCTTTGGATTGTATTTCCTCCAAAAATCTTCCCTCATCTTTTCAATCAGACCTGTTTCCTCTGCAGTTCCAAAGTACTTTTTAAAAAATATTGGTCTTATGGTATGTTTTCTCATTAATGCCTCAACTTGATTAAAAAACAATTTTTAGACATTGCCTGCTTCCAGAAAAACAGGGGCTTTAATCATGAAGCAAATAGGAAAGTGGGATACATCTCATTTTAGCTGTTTACACATGTAACCTGCTGCCTCTCTAACTCAGGCTGGGAAAACGTTTTCAGTAAAGGCCCAGAGAATAAACATTGTAGGTTTTCTTGGCCATATGGTCTCTGTCCTAACCACTCAACTCTGCCATTTTTAGTGCAAAAGCAGCCATAAACCACATGTAAATGAATGGTGTGACTGTGTCCCAATAAAACTTTTGTTTACGAAAATATGTGGCAGGCTCTAGTTTGCTGACCCCTGATCTAAATTTTAAGGTCATGTGGTTGATTGCTTTACTCGTTATCAGTATTCACTGTCCTCCCTGGAAGAAGTGTATACTTCCTCTACTCCTTGAAGTCAGATATGTCAAGCAACTTGATTTGGCTAGTGAAATATAAGTGAGTCTGACATATGTCACTTATAGGCAGAAACTTTGAGAACCAGTTTGTGCTTTGTCACACTTTCTTTCCTTGGGCCACACCAGCAGGCAAATTTCCATTTAAAGTCTGCTCCATCAGTCTAGGTCCTGGGGTGAATATGATGTGGGGCAGAGCTACAGTCATCTTACAAAGGACGTATAGCAAGAGAGAGTACACTGATGTCATCAACCTAGAGGATTCCATTTGATGCTGTACTGTAGCCTAGCCTTTCCCAGCTAATATAGCTCCTTAAATTTAGGGACTGCAATTTAACTTATTCAATGGTGTGTTTCCCCCCCCCCCCCAAATAGCAGAGTAGGCATGCAAAATGTTGAATAAATGGATAAATGCCTATTATAGGAAACCATGAATGGGGTAGTAGAATTACCAGGTAGGACATAATTATAATACTTTAGATGAAATGTATTAAAATTTTTTAATTAGAGCAATAGTATTAGAAATAGACACAAGTTATGAGAGCATGAAAAACTGGGGAGTTATGACAGCCAACAAAGTGTTTTATTGTTTAAACTAGTTTGAATTGAGTTATTACCTGCAGGCAAAAACATTCTAACTGCAAAGAAAATCATGGGTTTCATAAGAGGCGCTGGGTGGATAGCTATGAAGAATAATGGCTAAATGCACTGCAAGCAAGGGTCTCAAGATATATATCACACTATTTCTAAGAGATAGCTTGTGTTGAGTAGCCATCTGATTTCCTGATCTTAAGAGGTACAGATTCTATGGGAAGTGTGGCCAGAGGGGGTTGACTTAAGTTGGTGATGGTTACGCCAGAGGGAACCGATTGGACCAAGGCCAATGGACTGAATAAAAGTGAAACCCGGGGCTTCCCTGATGGCGCAGTGGTTGGGAATCTGCCTGCCAATGCAGGGGACGCGGGTTCGAGCCCTGGTCTGGGGAGATCCCACATGCCGCGGAGCAATTAGGCCCGTGAGCCACAACTACTGAGCCTGCGCGTCTGGAACCTGTGCTCCGCAACAAGAGAGGCCGCGATAGTGAGAGGCCCGCGCACCGCGATGAAGAGTGGCCCCCACTTGCCGCAAATAGAGAAAGCCCTCGCACAGAAACGAAGACCCAGCACAGCCATAAAATAAAAATAAATAAATAAATAAAGTAATATTTAAAAAAAAAAAAAAGTGAAACCCAAAATTGAGTCTACCTATTCATTGTGGTGCCAGCAGCTCTAATAGCTATCAACAATGACAGGTCCAAGAGTGGTATTGCTATTATTTCAAATAAATCTGTTCACTTGACCTGTGTAAAATACTTCCTTGCATCTTCTATAATCCCCAGAGATATGAGCCACTCACTCCCACAGCCTAAACATACTAGCAGACATACTTTGTTAGGAAGTATGCAGGGATTTTTTTTTTTTTTAAGCAGCAGTAGAGCTATGTTTGTGGGAATTTTGTGCATAGGTGCCAAAGATGGGTAACTTCTGGCCATATTCTATTTAACTCAATAGAACCATACCAAGCTCCCATTCTTAAAAATTTTAGGTACATCCATCCTTCTGAAATATTCAGTTCCTCTTCAATACACGGGGCGATTGGCATAAAAAGATTTCCTAATGCCACTTAATATTTCACATCTAAGTTTGTGTCCCAATTTCATTCTTACCCTGAATGGCGCATGTGTGTTGGTTCATGATTATCTGAATGGCTTAGTTCAAAACAGTGGCAGGAGTTAATTGTGTAGATCCTACACCTACAACTTTCTGAGAGAGGGCACAGTGCAAATAACTCCTTTGTTAGAAAATAATTTCAGGGAGAGAAACTGATTCAGTGTATGAAGAAACCTTACATATCAACTAGTCCAGCTCCCCACCAATATCCAATGAATGCTTGGATCAACTCTATGTTAACCAGTAAAAGATTTTCCAGTTCACATTTGAACAAATTGAGGGATTAGAAATATTTGAGAAAACTATTTTTGATCCATTCTTATCTTTAGGCAGTTCTTCCCTGTAATGAACTGCTATCTGCCTTCTGCAGTTTCCAACTAATTGTTCAAATCTTTCAAATAAGCATAATTAATTCCATCTTGCAGGGAATTTTTCTTAGCTTCCAGGTTCTTAAAAGTACCCTGATATTTTCTCTTACATTACAAGGGAAATATAAATGGTTAAATGAAGATTCTGTGGGGTAAGGATGGTGAAAGAAGGGTAGAAAAGCTAACTAGAAAGCCCAAAGTAAGAAAAGAATTTTATCTTCTTCAAGTTCTATATACATCTAAAAAGGAAGATTCCTAAAATGAATTCCCTGTATCAAATTTTAAGAATTAAGTTAGCAAGCTTATTTTGCAATTCCTTTAGAAGTCAGCTGCTTCCGGTTATTATTTCTTTCCAGAACAATTATAACTAATTGCTTGTCATTATATTCCCAAACTGTGTTAATAGATGCCTATCTTTTTAAAGGCTAAATGCAGTCATGAAACAAAATTTCTAATTAGTTTTAGAGCTTTGCAGAGATGCGTCAGTATTTGAGTTGTGCAGGTGTATATTCGCTTATCTGCTTCTTTTCTCTTCAAAAGAAGTATTCTATGAGATCTGTTCAGAATTTCTAAAAGGTTACTCCAAAACTTATTACAATACTCTACAAATGTCATAGTAAAATCTACTATTGCTAAATTTTTAAAATTTTTTCTCCAAACCCTCAGTGTCCTTGAGCTATAAATATTTTAAGGTACTTTTCATTCTATAGCTTATAGTCTAATTATTTTTGACAATGTCTAAAATGCAAGTTTCTCCAAGAGCAGGATTCATCTTCATTCTTCTTTATACCCCTCAAAAACAAAACCTTGTTCTCAATGAGTATTAAGTGGACGAGTGTGAAATTCGAGTATATCCTCCTTGAGGTTAAATCTCTAGGGCTGGAAAAAACTTGTATCTAAAGAAACAACATTATAGGGCTGAAAAAATATTTTATGAATACCAAAAATCTCACTGAGACAAGAATTCTTCTGTGGGAGAGAGGTTAGCCTTGAGATTGCTCCAGCTTCTTTTCTGCCCATTTCCTCACTCCTTCCCCTGACCAAATCAGACCTCAAGCTAGAAGTTCTGTTCTCCCTCTTTCTCCAGGCCAAGGAAAGAGGGCTGAACTGCTTGGACACTGATTACTGACTCCACTGCATTTTTTATGGGTGGAGCTTTCAAGGGGGCTTTGATTTTCCTTTTCCTAATTTTCCTCCTTCTACACTTGGAAAGTGGTAAGGGCTCCAGCTTTCTCTCCTCCCTTCCCTCCCCTCCCCCTTCTCTCTCTTTCTCTCTGTCTCTCTCTCTCTGTCTCTCACACACATACACACACACACACACACACACATGCACACACTTTGCCTCTGTCACTGTCCTGCTCAGCAGGAGACTCTGCCCTGGTCTGGGAGGGGTGCCTGTCCGGTGGTCTAGGCCTACTCAGTGCTGGGCAAATACAGCAAATGCTCTTTTCTGCTTCTTGTCTCCACGCTTTCCTGGGCTGGCAGGTGTAGCTTTTTGTTTTGTAAAGATGGTCATTTCCTAATATTAAATCTGGGCTCAGTAGGATGGCACCCACTCACATATCCAACTGGGGTGAAAGTTCTACTCAATCCCAGTGTAATTTACTAGACTTTGCCAATGGCTTTTGGGGCAGAGACTTAATTTATAATAAAGTGTTATTTTGTTTAACTAGTCATTGCTCTCTTCATTTATCACCTTCCAGAAAATTGTCGGAGGTATTTTTCTGGGGAAGGATTCTGGCATTCCTGAGTCCCACGGCCAAAATACCATTTTTTTTTTCAAAGATTTAATCTTATTTATTTTTGACTGCGTTGGGTCTTCGTTGCTGTGCGCGGGCTTTCTCTGGTTGTGGCGAGCGGGGGCTACTCTTCGTTGTGGTGCGCGAGCTTCTCCTTGCTTTGGCTTCTCTTGTTGCAGAGCACGGGGTCTAGGTGCACGGGCTTCAGTAGTTGTGGTGCGTGGGCTCAGTAGTTGTGGCATGCTGGCTCTAGAGAGCAGGCTCAGTAGTTGTGGCTCACAGGCTTAGCTGCTCCTTGGCATATGGGATCTTCCCAGACCAGGGATGGAATCTGTGTCCCCTGCATTGGCAGGCAGATTCTTATCCACTGTGCCACCAGGGGAGTCCCCAAAATACCATTTTAATAGCATGCCAATCTTACTCTACTCTCAATATTAGAGTATGTGTTTGCATATATACATACAAATATGCTGATAGATTTCGTATTAAACATTAAATTGAATTCTACCTAAGTAAAAATCTATAAACAATCAAAACAATATCTTGATTAAGTTCTATAGATCCCACTCTTACAGATTCTCAATCTACTGCCAATCTGGTCAGAGACAGTTAATGATATTCTCTCTGCCTACTGTATAACACAGAAAGCTAATAACACAGCAAAGCTTTGTTGTGCAAATTAAGGATTAAAATAAGGAACCAATATGAATGTACATTTATCTCACACAGAGCTGTGAAATTCAAGCAAATAGCTGAATATTGGTCTGTATTATTCAGGAGAATTATGGCTTCTCTCTTTAGCTTTTTAAAATAAAAATAAAGACAAAGCAATTGATCACTGGGTAAAAAGATCTAGGATGCCTTTCAGATGAATTTATATTAAGTATCCACAGGGTATATCACCATCATTTTTTAAGAAGTAAAACTCATTTTGATGAAAAACTGTGTTTTAAAAGGGTCACTTATTTTGCTTTTGCAAGCACACACCTGTTCAATGACTAGATATATTTCCCTTGCTTTAAAAACCATTATCTGTCTAAAACACATTTTTTAAAAGCTGTGTGTTTTTTCTCTCAGTAAATTATCATGGATAAACATAGAAAATGGCCCACTGGTGAGAGGAAATAAAGTTATAAAAAGCAAATGAATTTTATCATGCATTATTGTTCTAAGTTTTGGGTGAAGGTTTATGCATATCCCACACTTAACTCTCCACAGCCCTTTAACCTACACAAAAGAGCACATGTACTCTACCTCTGATTTAAAAGCTGTAACAGTGGGCGGTTCACTAGATAATAATCCGATATTTTACAATATTCTTAGGGCAGCTAATATTTATTTAGCAGCCACAATATGCAAGACTCTATGCCAGGATTTTTAGATCCCATGCTACCACATGTGTAACTTCTACTCCATCATATTTTTAAAATGTAATTCTGGCAGTAGATAAGATTTTGGGATTTGACGATCCTCATATTGGCGCTTCAGTCTACAAATTAGGATTTGTAATCCTACAAATTTGTAATCCTACAAATCCAAGTCTCTTAGGATTTTTTTTTTTTTTTTTGCATTTGGGTCTTCAGATCCACCTGGGAGCAGATATTCTTCTCCCCTGAATCTTGACTGGGGCAGAGTGGAAAGGAGAGAGAAGGAAGTAGGTGTGGTATAAGCACAATTGGACATATACCGGGTGTGATGGTTAATTTTATGTCAACTTGACTGGGTCATGGTGCCCAGATATTTGGCCAATCATTATTTTAGATGTTTCTGTGAAGGGTTTTTTTTTTTTTTTTCTGGATGAAATTAATATTAAAATCAATGGACTCTGAGTAAAGCAGATTACTGGTTACAATGTGGGTGGGCCTCATCCAATCAGTTGAAGGCTTGAATGGACAAAAGACCACCTCCTCTACTCTCCCCCTCCCACGCCCTCCCCACCTATCCACCTCCCAAAATTCTGCCAGCAGGTGGGCTTCAGACTGGAGCTGCAACATTGGCTGTTCCCTGGGCCTACAGCCTGCCAGCTCACCCTGCAGATTTTGGACTTGCCAGCCTCCATAATTGCATGAGCCAATTCCTTAATAATAAATACATAAATACATTATCAATAAATAAATAAATAAATACACACAAACACACACACACACACCCTATTGCTTCTGTTTCTCTGAAGAACCCTAATATACCCGGTAACCAGCCTATGATGTGTATCTCTTGTTTGCTTCCAATTCTCTCTGAGCCTTCTACCCACCAGCCCAGGAAAGTGGTCATCATTTTTGTTTTTACTCTAATTTCTGTGTGGTTGGAAATGACTCCTTCAACATATCCTTAATCCTTTCTCTCCTGTGGTTCCCTTATACGCCATGCCTGAGTCCATCGACATCTGACTTTTGATACTTAAAGATTTTGGAATCCAGAAAACTCTTTTGCCTAGTTCTTGCCATTGAAAGTCTAGTTTTTAAAACTATTACTTTTCTATATACTTTTTAAAGTTTATCTTGAAAATCAAGGCTGAACACTGATTTCTTTTGTCCTTGGTTTTTATCTGCCTACCCTAAAGCAATGGATGCTTCATCATTTATGCTAAGAGAGCAAAAGCAAAATAATTCATGAAAAAATATTTTGATCCATGAGCTAATATTTGTAAATATTTTCACTCTGCAAGAGAGTGGCATAAATGTGATTCTCAGTCCTGGCCTTACTTTGGAATGATCTGGGGACCTTCAAAACTATTAATGCCCTAGCTCCATCCCCCCAGAGATTTCAAACAGATCTATGTGAAGTTCAGGTGTCACTATTTTTGCTAAGCTCCTTGGGTGATTCTAATGTGCAACCAGGGGTGGGAACTGCTGGTGTCAAGAAAAGGCTATGGGACTGGGCTCCAATGCCTGTTTTGCCAGGGACTAGCTCTGAGACCTGGAGGGATGCACTTCATCTATCTGGGTCCAGTTTACTCATATGCAAAATGTGGAGTTGAGTTTCAAGGTCTTCAATGAACTGTCCAACACTAACATTCTATAAATCCATCATTGTGAGAACTAAAAGGGTGACCTTGTTCAATGAGTGATTAGAGTGTCACAAAAAGGGTTAGTGTAGTCACACAAATAAGGTTTCTACTTTGCTTTGAAGTAACATGTTACGTCTAAGAGAACTCAATGCTCCTTTCAATACAATGGTCTTTCCCTCTTGTAGACTGTCAGATTGTTTAGGGACCAACATCAATTCAGAAGCACTGCCTTATGCAGCTCTACACCCTCTGTTGCTCAGCTAAGTTCAACGGCATAAGCCTTAAATATTTTCTATGTTGAAACTATGTGCCTCAAAAAAAGTGGAGAAATTGTCCCACTCTCACGTATTTTGAAAATGTGGACTGTGTACAAGGAATTTCAAGTGGTGCATTAAATAACACTGAACTGCATGGTAGATTCTTTCTCTTTTTAATTCCGTTTTATTTCTCTTGGTTAGTCAAGAAAAAAATCTTAGTTTATGCTGGGATATCATTTTTTGTATTCAAACTTATAATTAATATTCAGTTGGTGTCTTTTACTTTCTCAATTTGAAAGAGGAATATAATTTCTCTTTTGTCTTTCACTTTACCTTTCCTCCCCTTTCCATCTCCCAACAGCTGTCCCTGTTCGGATATCTTTATTACATAGCTAATATTTGCTAATATATTTTAAGAGAGAGGTGGTAAATTTCAGATTCAAAGTTTCATACAGGGAACAGTATTTAGCTAGTATGTAATAAATGTAGTTTCACTCTAAAGTATGTTATATATATGCAGGGGATTTCTATTTAAATAGATATCAAGCTCCCTTTTAAAGTTCTTTTATACAAGTAAAGAAGAATTTACTTCACTGTCATGCAAAGATTCAGATGAAATTATTGAGAAAACGTTTATTTGGGAAAAGATGCATGAAAGTCAGATCTCAATTGGACTGTCTGATCAAATAAAAATTACAAAGAAAATTACCAAGGTTATGCTATTTGGGAACTGAAATATTTTATTTTTTCATTGGCTGGGTCTTCACGTAAAGGTGGAGATGATAGCATCTTTTTTTCAATTGGTTGAATAATAGATGTTGATTGGCCATGTCTTACTATTCTACCTTATCAGTAATTACATTAATTATGAATGAATTAAATACCCAATCAAAAGGCAGATAATCTTTTTAAAGGGTCCAACTGTATGTGTCTATATGAGATACACTTTAGATTCAAAGATACAAGTAGATGGAAAGTAAAAGTACAGTAATAGATGTAATATGCAAGCAGTAACCCAAAGAGAACTGGAATGGCTACACTAATACCAGAAAAAATAGACTTTAAGACAAAAATTGCTCCCAGAGACAAAGAATAGAATGACTTTTTATAATAACAACAAAGTCAATCCATCAGGACCTGTATTAATACTAAAGGAGTTTTTTGTTGTTTTTTTTTTTGAGGAGTTACATATCCTGATACTGTCTATCTAGTTATATGTAATGTTTACTCTCCAAACAAGTCCATTATTTTCATTCAAATTATTTTTAGAGAAGGGGGGTCTTAGGTAAGGTTCTGGTACTTTGGCCTAAGGAGTTTATTGGCATACCCACCAGTATCTAGCCACATAATCTGATTTACACAGAACCCAGACGGCTTATAGAAGACAACCTGAACCTAGTTTCTACTGAGGGACACGAGACCCTAGACTGGAGAGAACCCCAGTGGAATCCCTGAAAGAATAATCCCCCGGCCTGGTAGATCAGATTTGGCAGTGTAGTCTGTACCAGGGAAAACTGCAGCAGACCAAAAGTAAGGGTGGAGTAGCCAGGAGGTGGGTCTGTGTGGAAAGTCTGTAAGAAGGCTCTCAGTAGAGACCTAAACGTCTCCACTAGGCAATGTTATCCCTCTTCTCTGAAAGAGGAAAGTGAACAGTGTAGTATTATCTAACCAACTGGAAAGAAAGGTAAATTAGACTCTGAGACTGGGTGGGAAAATGGAGGAGAGAACAGATTATCCAGAGGCACCAGAGGTCAACTAGGGAGCAGGGCCATGATGCGAGGCCTGAGTAAAGCCTGAGCCAGCCAGCCGGGAGCTCACAGCAAGAGCAGATGCCTGAGCAGAGGAAAGGCAGATGCGCCGGAAGGCATTCAAATTGGATTTGAAAAGAGTCTTTCTGGGGAACCCAAAAGAAAGATTCAAAAGGACTAGAAATGCCAAGAAAAGTCTAGAAAATTATACAATGTTTAAGGAAGGCCATTTCTCACTGAAAGCTACTGATTGACATAGCAGCCTTAGGCGTAAACTGCAGAATGAACTCATGAGAGAAACTGAGTACCCATTACTATGAAGCAGTGTATCTGTGTATACTGTGTAAAACATTTCTTCATAACATTGTATGCAATCTTCATAACTTGTCCATGAGGTGATATTATTCCCATTACATGGCTCAGGAAGCCGATACTCAGGGTCACTTTGAGTGACTTTCTTGCGATCACCCAGCTGGTAAGTGTGGGTGCTGGCTCAATCCCAGGTCTTAGGACTCCCAAACCAGTGCTCTTGCTACATCACCTCCAGTCTTCATAGCTTTCACTATAAATCTACCAGGACCCCATTTTATAGACATTCTCCAGGAGCCCAGTGTGTGTTTTCATCAATCACAATGGACTTCACAATAGGCCTAGTAAAAAACTGATCACATGCTGCCTAGAAGCCAAGATTACTTTCACGTGTGTTCTACACCTAAATTTCATCCTCCTCATCCCAATATATGTAAAGCCTGGACACTGCCATTCCCTACTGGCATATCATCTCAGTAGCAGACGCCTTTCAAACCTTACAAAAGTGCAGTATCTGGATAGTTGCATTTCACATTAGGGTGACCAGAGGGAGGCAGGAGAGAAAGGTGCATGTGTGTGTGGTTGGCATTGACTCAAGATGAAACGTGGGGGAATAGGGCTTATTATTCTCTAATCTACAGAACAGAACAAAAAATTGGAACTAGGATTTGTTTCAGAATCTCTAAATACCAGTATTTCTGCTTAATGGATCATTAAGTTAGGATCTGGCACCCTATACCTGCACTAATCATCAGGACATCATGAGTATTCCTTTTTTCATGAGCGTAAGGGTTAGAGAGAACCACATCTGTTGGCAGAATAAACCTTCACAGGATTCAAGAGTTTGTTAAATGAGTAAATGAATCAGACTTTTTTTTTTTAACTACAGAGAAACTTACTGTTGGAGAACAAAAAAGTAAAAAGGGGCAGTAATTTGTACATAGCTATAGTTCTTGATAGAATTTTTTTCTCCACTAAAATGCCATTTTTAAAGTTGTTGTGCCACTATACCAAGATATCTCAAAAAACTAAATGCGTCACTTTCGGTGACAGAGTCAAATGGTGCCCTGGAAGGTAAAATTTGCTATTCCAGGAAGAGAACAAAAGAGACACATATTTAAGATTTTTAAATTATAGTCATCTACAGCAGTATCATCAACACCACCACCATCATCATCACCGTCACCATCATCATCATCAACAAGGACTATCTAGGCACATACAACAGGGAGGAATAAAAACTGGATTTACCAAAAAAAAAGAATGACAAAAGGGGAATGCTCTTAGCAAAGAAAAGTAATCAATACTAAATGACACATTCTTCATTTATGCTATTTTAATCTCTCTAGAAATTAAACAGAGGGGAGCCAAGCAAGAGAGAACAAAAGGCAAAGGTGCATAGAACAAGAGTAATTTCTTATGTGATAGATGTATATCCATATTCTAAAACAAACATGCCCCATTCCTCATTTTCCACCTCTAAAAATAACCTATGGAAATTTCAGTTAGCTGATGTGCTTCATCAAGGTCATCGCCTACTTCATGGAAAATTGTTCAGTTACATGACCTGCTGTAACAATCTATTGAGACTGTCGTTCTAAGCTCCTAGTTTCCATTTTGGGCTTTGGTCTCATCTGCCACTGGAAAACATGTTGCATTTGATTCCTCGCATGGAAAAATCAAATATCATTTAAAATATCTCAGATCTCAGACAAAGAAACAAGCCTGGCATCTTGTTGAAGATCTGTAAAAAGCTGAGACCAAACTGGTTTCTTACACTGTAGAAACGTTGAGTTTGTTCCATAACTCAAGCATTCTTGGTAGAACTTTCCCCCTGGATAACCATGGAGCATGTATAGTTGTTGTTTACAATAAGCTTCCTTATTGTCATATAATAAAGGAAGTAGTCCAGAATTTAACATACCTTTAGTTTACTCACATTTTTTACTAATTAGCTGGCTGTTTAGTTCAGCTGACTTTTTCTTTCCCTTGAGGTAAGATTTCATTAATGTTGGAAACAGTGAGTTGATTTACATTCTGGCACAAACTCCTTAATCTGGGCAAGTACTCCGATTATTTTCCTGTCATTGAAGCTATGTCATCAGAATTTATTCCCAAACTAAAATTAAATTCTGAACCACATTTGTTGACAGAATAGTCACCATTATGTTCAAATCACACACACACACACACACGTGTGTGTGTGTGTGTGTGTGTGTGTGTGTATATATATATATATATATATATATATATATAAATAAAGAATTGCCACGTGGCAATATCTGTTCATCTATCAACTTGTAGTCAAACATACTTTGCTAGCTCTATTTGTTCTGACTTGGTTTTCTACATCTTTCACCCATTCCTGAATAGGCTGTGGGAGCATTAGAAAGTACTTCAGCTACTTTCTTTGTGGCAGAGACACCCGAAATTTCCAAGCAAAAATCTTTACCACAGTCTTTTGCCTAAGCCTCAGCAATTGTATGTAGTGCTACATTATAGCTAACCCATACACCACTAATATTCATATGTGAAATAGAATGTCTATGTGTGAAATGGTGAACATATACTTCTGTCAGCTTTTCATTTCAATATTTTTTCTTTCAAACAGTTAAGCATATTTCTTTATGTCACGAATGCAAATCTTGCTTAAATGTTTATGATTTCATTACTTCTTAGCCAGTACGTCTTCATGAGTAACACTTCGAGGTTTTAGTACTTCTTCATCAACAGTGGCCACAAAATTAAACACCATACATAAAACATCATTTTTCCAATTAAAACAAGTGTAAGTTTTTTGGTCTTCTTTTGTTAGTAATCACATATTTTATTGCCACATTCAGAAAAAAATGTCTTTTTTCTTGACAAAAAAAAGAGAAAATTCAGTGAAATAGGCTCAGAAAAAGGTCATCTGTAAATTAGGGTTAAGTGTAAATAATATAAATTTTAATTATCAAATTTTGCTAACAATGTTAAACTGTAAATTTTAAAATTCTGAATCAAAATGTATAAAAACTAAAAATAACAAGTTGTAAATATCTAATAGCTGTTCTCAGATTTCTATACACTTTTGGGTTATAGCTGACAAAATATCTTTAAAGTGGTACACATGACTAGTATGCAGCTGAACCACAAAGCAAATCACCACCCAACTTCAACAGCATCTATATTGATCTACATCCTATTAAACAAGAAGAGTTTGTTGATCATGAACTTGGATACCATGGCATGCCAACTGCTATAATGTTTTCTACATACTTACTCTCATTTTCTATACTTTCTTTGTATTATATTGTTACAAACCAGTAATTAACAGTTTGCACACTGGCACTGAATGCAGAACCCGCTTTGACACTTAATTATCTATCTATCTATCTATCTATGGAGAAAGAGAGATTGAAAGACTTATTTTAAACCTCTAATTTGTATTATCACCTTTCATTATATGTTTTATTAAAAATCTTTGTATGAATCAGATTTTTTTTTAGCCATTCAATCCTAATGTTCTCTTTTATTTCAGGAAGTGTGTCCTTGGGTGATTTTCAGCTAACCCTTAGCAAAGCCCCTAACCTCACCTCAGAACTTTTTTTAGTAAAACTAAGGAAATCATTTTTTACAAAATGGTTTTTTAAATAGAAAATCTGACTGTTTCAGCATCTCCTTTTCTCATCCTACATGAGAGAAACCAACATCACCTTCTTAAAGGCTTTTGAAGAAAGATCACACAGGACTCCTACAGAGGGGAGAGGAAAAGGTGCTGGCAGCCCTGGATTTCAAAGGGGAAGGTATTTGGAGGTTTTGTGAAAATTAGCATACACCTCACTCACTCACAATAACCATGGAAGGTAGCAAAACTGCAGGATACAACAGCGAACCCAGGGAGCCTAGATCCAAGACATCAAGGCTCTAAATTTGGCAGTCTCTGCTGTCAGAGCTTGGCACAGACCCAGCCCAGCAGATTGTCTCCAAGGCAGCATGCAAGTGTATCAGGAGAAGAAATCAGAGATCCCTTGCCAAATTGTCTGGACCTCATTAGATTCCCAGGACCTTTACACATCCTGGCAGAGGAGAGGGAAGGTCAGTGATGAATGATATTTCCTACTATTTTGGCCAGGTAGGGGCTCAGAGCAGAATTGTGACTTCGAGAAATAAAGAGCTACAGAATTTGCAAATTAATACCCACCACGCATTTGGATTTCTATAGAATGGCAGCTAGCAAACAAATTTCTTATTCAGGAGATTTATAAAAGCTTTTTAATGTTGTTGGCTTTGTGAGACGCAATTTCAACACATTCAACTCCTAGACAGATCTTCATGGTATTCATTCAATTATTTGTTCATTCATCAAAGTATATTGAATTTCTTTTATGTATTAGGAACTGTTTTAGGGGCCATGGATATAGCTGGGAACAAAAGAGACAACAGCTGCCGTGCCCCATGGAACTTCCCTTTAGCCATTTAGACAATAAACTAAATAAGCATAATCTGTAGTACCTTAGAGAGTCATAAGTCCTAAGGAGAAAAATAAAGCACTAAAGGGGTACCTGAATTGTTAAGTATAGGTTTCAAGTTTAAAGGGGTAATCAGGAAAGGAGTCTCTTAGAAGGAGACATTTGAACAAAGCCCTGAAGGAGGTTAAGAGGTCGAGCAATGTGGATATGTGGAGGGAAAGTAATCCAGGCACAGGGAACAGCACACAAAAATCCCGTATTTGGGGGGATGCTTGCCATGGTGGAGGAAATGCGAAGAGGCCACTGGGACGGGAGCAGAGTGAATAAGGCAAGAGAAACCAAAGATGAAACCCAAGAGGCAGTGGAAGGCCAGATCATGCAGGGTCTTGTAAGCCAGTGGAAAGATTCTGGCTTTCACTCTGAGTGTGATGGGAGTGATTGGACGGATTTGCGTGGAGAAGTGACGTGATTTGACATATATTTTAAAGGGTCATTCTGGTGACTGCAAAAAGGATTTTTTTCCAGCAGAATCCAGCTGCATGGATTAGTATTCAAGGTGAAGTAATCACATGATGAAAGGAAGTTTCACTATTTAATTCCTGTTCTTCCTTTGTGCTGTATTAAATTCGTTCTCCTTCTAGTCTGATCCACCAATACTGTCATTATTAGCAGACACAAAAGCCATAATCTGTACTGTTGACAGGAGTGAACGAGGGAAGGCTTCCTAAAAAGCAACTATATTTACACTCTTTAAATGGTTGTTCAAGGACTTGGCTCTGAAAGAACTGCTACTATGGGACAACGACAACTCCGGCAATGCCCTGGCAGGAAACGTACCTCTAGGTTGCAGTGCTATTAGTATCCACTGATGTAGGAGAGTACTGCTCACTAATTTCTCCTCTCTTATTTGAACAGTAAAGTTACTAACCAAACGGACCAAGTTATTCAAATAAATCTGGCATTTTTCTTCCCCTTTTTTCTCTCTTTTGGTAAATAGAAACATAAGTGTAGGTATTTAATTTCATTAATTGTATTTCTCAGTAAGATTTCTCAAATTGTGTGTTGGAGGCAGCTAAAGAAGTGCTAAAGGGAAATTTATTGCATTAAGTGCATTTACTAAAGAGGAAGAAAGATCTAAAATCAATAACCTAAGCATCTCAAGAAGCTAGAAAAATGAGGGTAAATTAAACACAAGGCAGATAGAACAAAGGAAACTATCAAGATCAAAGCAGAAATCAATGATATAGAAAATAGAAAAACAATAAAGAGAAACAAAGAAACCAAAAAGTTGGTTCTTTGAAATGTTCAACAAAATTGATAAAGCTTTAGCTATATTTACCAAGAATAAAAGTGAGAAGACATAAATTACCAAAATCAGGAATGAAAGAAAGAACATCACTTCAGACCCAAAAAAATTAAAAATAGTATAAGGAAACATGAACAACCGTATGCACTAAATTAGACAATTTAGATGAAATGGGCAAATTCCTTAAAGAGACACAAATTACCAAAACATATTCAAGAAGAAATAAGAGTATCAGAACAGGTGTATAACAAGTAAGAAATTAAAATAGTAATTTAAAATTTTTCTCACAAAGAAAATCCCAGGCCCAGATGGCTTTACTGGTGAACTCTATCAAATATTAAGGAGAAATAATGCCAATCCATCCCAAACTCTCTCTGAAAATAGAGGAAGAAAAAACATTTTACTCAATGTGGGGACTGCTCAGTCAGGATACATCTCAATTTTGGCCCAGGGACTACATCACTACTTGAGAGGTAAATGCCTCTCCCTTTTGATCTCATCAGTGTCATGAAAGAAAATACACTTCCACGGAGTGAAGTGCTCCCAAATTTCAGCGGTATTAATGTATCATCTGGGTGGGTATAATTTCTGACCACTTAATGGTTCCTTCTTGAAACAGAGTGATGCTCAATACAACTTGTACCCTAGAACAGCTATCGTATCTCAAAGACTAGTTCATAGTCCTCAAAATCTGTGAATCTCTTCTGAAAATGTTTATTTCCGTGAAATTGCACTGTAAGTTTTTGGATTCTGTTTCCTTTGACTTCACAGAATTCTACAATAGGAAATGAGATGTGTCCAGTAGTTTTGCAGTAAAGATCTTTGCCACAGGCAGTTTTGCTGCGGAACAAACTGGCTGAAAGGCAATTCTCTCGTTAAAGATAAAATAATGGTTGACAGTTTGGTTTGACAGTTTAGTTTCAAATGGTTGACAGTCTAGTTTCATTCCTCCATTGACGCAGTACTCCCATTTTTATGTTATATAAATCTTAGGCCTCATAATGGTCTATACAGTGACAAGGGAGACGTGGCAGTCTTAAAATAGTGGATAACAACTATGTATATGGATTTGAAAAAAAATACGGTGATAAATAAACTTACTGGAAGTGTGAAATAAGAGTGTAAACCCAGACTGCACACTTTACTAGAAAATGATAACACATCAGTTTGCAGATCCTTCGGTGAGCACAGTCACCCCCTCACCCCTGAAAACCAAAGTTTACCAAGCTATGGCAAATATAAAAGATGCCACTAATAATTCACAACAGTCTTCAAACGCATTAATTATCCATTCTTTAGCTACAACATTCAACAACAGCTTGCTCTCTAATGCTGCCTGAACCAAATTTATCATGCAATATTATAAGTCAGAGGCAAACGAAGACTCAAGCTCTATCTAGATTCTGAGGTAGACAGAATTTAGGTATTTGGCACAGATTCTGGCTTAGATGATTTGGTGAAATATAAGGACTGGGCTTGTGAGAGAACATTTAAATGTAGTCCAGATATGTACTGCCAGTTATATATATTACATGTACTGATAAGAAATAGCAGCGTCTTCCTCTGTTTGTTTTACTTCAGATTTACAGGTAAATCTGAAAACTCTTACAGCAGATTTTTTAATATTATAAAAAAATTATTCTGATTTTAGATACTGAATCCTTAATGATTGACTATGAGAAAGTATCATTGTTTTCTCTAAGATGTACCTGAATACAGCTGTATCTATGAATCTACACACTTTTTAAATAAATCGAAATATTTTTGCATTTCCACAGTAAAGTCTTTTAAAATTTTTATTATTTTTTATATTTCATTATGTCCTTTTTAATGTCCCGCTTTTATTTTATTTTTGTTATTGTATATTTTATGGCAAAATTGTCTTATGACCAATTAGTTGTGCAGAGAAATTGTTTGCAGGAAACTGCTTGCAGCAGAGATTCTTACTGTGTAAATACCTAGAACCAAAATGGGGTTTCTCTAGAGTAGCTATTTGCATAATCTACATATAATCCAAGCCTATTAGTGTGGTTTCTCCAGAGAAAGTGAACCTATTTTTTTATATATACAAAGAGCTTTATTGTAAGGAATTGGCTCATGTAATTATGGAGGTGAGAATTGCATCACCTGCAGTTGGCAAACTGGAGTCCCAGGAGAGCCAATGGCATAGTTTCAGTTTGAGTCCAAGTCCACAGGCAGGGGAAGACCAATGTCCCAGCCTGCAGCCCATCAGGCAGAGAGAGTAAATTCTCTCCTGCTCAGTCCTTTTTATTATATTCAGGCATCCACCAAATTGGACAAGGCCAACCCATATTGAGGAGGGCAATCTGCTTTACTCAGTCTACTGATTCAAGTGTTATTCTTATTGAGATACAGGGACACACCCAGAAAAATGTTTCATCAGATATCTGGGCACTCCAGTGGCTCAGTCAAGTTGACACATAAAATTAACAATTACACCATGTCTTATCAAACAATCTGCCTAGGATAGTAAATGAGATATTAGTCATTCAACAAATTTAACAAATATTTGTTAGTTCTTATTATGTATCTGTTCCCAGTGCAGGGTCTGCGGATACAGGAGTAATTAAAACAGACAAGACCCCTGCCTCCTGGAGTTGACATTAAGAAATATATTCCCTAGTTCGTAGGCACTGGCTTCCACTGCCGACTGAAGGACCTCCAGGCTCTTGCAAAGTTGTCCCACCCTATACTGTCCAACTATTCCAGGAATTTTGTCAGTTAGTCAACAATTACTTGTTAAATGATGAATATGAGCCATTTTCTTCCTCTCTCGCTTCTGGAGCCTGTGTTGTATCTGTGTAGTCAGGTGAAAGGGACTCACATCTGAGAACATCCAAGGCTCACAGCTGACTCAGCTCGATGGTCACTGCTCTCACCCTCACAGGGATGCCACCGCTGCCTAGAACCCTGAAAAGGCCAAAGGGATCGTGGTTCCCTGGCGTCCTCACTCAGTGAAGACAGTCCATGTTTCATGCAGAAGTAGACGTGGTGGATGGGGTTTGAGCCCCCTCTTCTCACTTGTTGGTGTTATTATGCTTTGACACATGGGTGAACAAAAAAGACTGCTTGTACTTAAAGAGCTGCTAAAACAAACACATTTGTGATTTTAAAAAAAAAAGATTTATAGTTCTTTAAACTTATATGAATTCCAGGAAATTGGAGGAAGGTTGGGAAGGAGGCTGAGAGCCCAAGTAACATAAACCACGCTATACACAAAACTGTCAGTCGGGTGATAAGTCTTTGCCATTGGACCAGCCCCACGCCTCCAACTCCTCTTCCCCTTAGGATGATTTATCTCCTATGAGGCACTTCATTCCTAATATAAATAGACTCCTGGTGAAGTTGTGCCACTTGCCCTCCAGACATGCCTAGTCATGTTTTAGCTCCGGCAGTGCACACAGCTGCAGATCAAACTGGCAGCCCAACTGCACACATAATCAGTTTGAATCTGAATTACCACCTCCTTGAGCAAATCAATAACAGACTTGTTTGCCCTCCCTGAGGTTTTAAGACAAGTGTGGTCGAGGTCTTGCCATCTCAGTAAAAAAATTCAATTTTGTGAGTCATGCAGGATCTGACAAGTTGGTTCCATTCAAGGCCTTTAATTCCACAAAGTTCTTGATTTGAAAAAGTTTTTCTGCACAAAGTTTCTGCTATGTGTGTGTCCTATGTGACTAAAATTTTAAAATTACATTTCTAGAGTTTGCTTTATCTTGTTCCAACGAGCCATTCAAATATTTATATGGTAATATTTAAAGATCAAAATAGAAAGAACAGTTTCAAACTTGATATCTTCTTTTCTGTTACACAATACAAAATCTGACAAAGTTCCCAGCACAGAATCTCCTAATGAATGATGCAAGACATGTGAGACAGGCCAGCCTCTTCTCTGGCTTGAGCAAGCTGCTAAAATCTTGCTTTTTGCCTTTTCATTACAGATGCTCCCTTTGTGATAAGTTAACTCAGCTCTTCCAGGTTTAAAACACATTTCTCAAATTCTTCACTGGCAAATGTGTTACCCCTTCTAGTCTTGTGTGCCTATATATTGAATTTTATTTTGCTTCATTTTTGTATTGAATAGATTATCAACAACTACCATTTATTGAGAGCTAGGCATGGCTGTAAGACATTTTCTCTAATCTTCATAACAACCAGATATTATTCTTCACATATAGCAACTGAGGTAACTGTGGCTGAAAAAATAACTTTACTTGTTTGCCCAAGGTCACCCAACCAGAGAGTGTAAATTGAGGTTTAAAAAAGTTTTTGCTAAACATCTCCTGGTCTCTGCGTGTCAGTGATACTTAATGCAATAACGTATGATGCTATTACAACACAGCTCTGGTTAGAAAGAAAGAGTGAACTTTTGTGGTTTAGTTAATTCTTTGGAAAGATGTTTTAAAAACCAACCTCCACACAGTTTCCTGTGTTCTTCTTACTGATAATGGCCTACATGAAGGGGAAACAATACTATTAGCTCTCTCTGACGGAGATGCACAAGAACAACTTACACATGAAATTCTGCTCCATTTTAACTCCAACTGAAGCCAACCCTATTTGTTCTCGTTTGGCATCAGATTTTGATATATGGTCATGAATATGCTTTTACGTTTAGTAAAAATAAAGATGATGTTATAATGGTGGCAGTGACACAATACTGAACGTTGTATTCAGTGTTGCTGTAGGAGTATTGGAATATGAAAAAAACAAAAAGGGCCACCATCAAAATTTTTAAATTGCAGAGACTCTACCCTTTACTAATATTTACCAGGTGGGAAGTCAATGATTAGGAGGAATAGAAAAATACACCAGGAAAAAATGTACTCAAAAATTATTTAAAAGGGAAATTAGACAAAACTGGCAGTAGTAGCAATGCTCTTGATTACTATTGTTTTTTAACTACTGATATTAATGCTATACAAATTCTCATGGGTGATTCTTTAATCATCAACTCTGTCCAATTGTTATTTTTATGACTATTTGACCTACATTTCAACTAAAAAGATGATTAACATTTTGAGTAGACTTGACTATTGTCTGATGTTTAGGTTTAGACAAATGTATTTCTCTTCAGGATATAATTTGTCACCAATTAATCTTTTCAATAAGTTTTTCTGCAAAAGTTATGTTTTTTGCCTTGCAAATATCAACCACGTATAACTTCTCAGGGAAGAAAATAGTAACAAAATGCAGAAATTAATTTGAAACAGGAGAAATATCAGAAATCAGAGCTCTCAATGTCAGCTGTTAACTTTCAAGGAGACCCCCAGAAGAACCAATTGCTAAAGCAAAGTTTATTTTATCAGATTTACTGCAATTAGGGAGAATATCACCTTGATAGAAACTTAATAGTGTCCTTAGAAAAGAGAAGCCAGTGGAAAATATTTGAAAGGTTTTGTGACTTAGGCTGGGAGAGTTTAGGTGGATATTGTCAAGGAAGAGGACTAATTGGGTTTGGGCAAAGTTTATGACATGAAAGCCTTGGATTGGAAGGCATAGTGATGTGAGGATGTAAAAGTATTGATGAGTAAAATATTTAGTCTTCATAAGCAAGTTTTTAGTTGGTTCACCACCTTAGCTTGCAGTAACAGTAATTTCCTGGAGCAAATGGCTAAGTTATTTTTGCTTGATCGCACAGTTACTTTGCACAGGGAAAGAAAGTATGTTGGCTTCTGGTGGACTTGATTCTTTAACTCTGATGCCATCATTGCCAACAAGTTGATGGACACTTAGCTGTAGCACTACTTTTGAGGATGTCTTCCCAGGCCCTGTTTCACCTACTCCGAGAACCATATATAAAAATGGTCCCAGAGTAATATTTCTATTTCACGCCCCTGCACTTGCCCTCTCTCCTCATCCTCCCACCCCACCTAATTGGATTATGGGTAGATATCTGGCCTAAGCCAGTCTATTCCTGACCCAACTATTTTGTCTCAAGTATTTGAAACTGGAATTTAGAGCACTTTGAAAAATCTATTCCCTTTTCTTGATCTGAGTACATGTAAACTCCAGAGTATATATATAAACTGTTTATTTGTCTCAACTTATTTGTATATAAACATAATATTTAAAAAATAATTGCCTCCACTGGAGCCATGTGGGCATCCCTTTCTGGCTGGATAGTGGCTCTCTTTTTTTTTTTTTTAAGTAGTTGCTCTCTTTTTTTTTTTAAGTTTAATTTTTATTTATTTATTTATTTATTTATGGCTGTGTTGGGTCTTCGTTTCTGTGTGAGGGCTTTCTCTAGTTGTGGCAAGCAGGGGCCACTCTTCATCGCCGTGCACTGGCCTCTCACTATCGCGGCCTCTCTTGTCGCGGAGCACAAGCTGCAGACGCGCAGGCTCAGTAGTTGTGGCTCACGGGCCTAGTTGCTCCGCGGCATGTGGGATCTTCCCAGACCAGGGCTCGAACCCGTGTCCCTTGCATTGGCAGACAGATTCTCAACCACTGCGCCACCAGGGAAGCCCGATAGTGGCTCTCTTGAATATATTTTGTCCAGAGTCCATAACCTTTTTAGTCCCTTTTTATTGTTTAAATAGTCTCATTTTCGCATTTAAAGAGTCAGTACCAATTATTCTTAAAATTCAGCTTCATTATCTAATTTAATGCCATTTTCCTTTTCCCCTTTGCAGGCTGTCTATTTCTCTTGGAGCTTAAAGAAGAGGTATAGTCTGCTCTTCCCACATTTCTCCCTTCACCCTCTCTGAGTTTTTTTCTCTGTTGTTGAGGAGGAGGAGAGTTAGGGGAGGGCATATATGATATCTCAGAGCCAGACGGCAGCTCTCTTTGTTCTTTATCACTGTTGCTTAGCGCTGTCTGGCCAACTGATTCCTGTAAGATGCCAGTGTCTAAATATAAGCTTTATCATGGGACACAGGCTTCCTGCTTCCCTTCCCTGGAGTAGAAGTTCTGACCTGGATTTGACCTCTTTCTCCAGTTCCTGCAAACTGTTCATCCTGCAACCTCATGCTGTTCAGTCCCAGTAAATGGCTCTGTAGGATTGGGGAACTGGTAAAATTGATCAAGCCCATGATCTTTTGGTGTCCAGTCCCTACAAGGGACTCCATTAACATGACTGTTAGAAAACGACAATTAGAAAACAACGATTAGAAAATTTAAAAAGACATATGTTTCCAAGAAAAAGGGAGCAAGACAGGAAACAGCAGTAGAAAGAGACAGCAAAAAATTTTCTCTAGAAATGAGATAATTCAAGCTGCAAAACCTCAGACAAGCATAAACTGGAGTTGTCACTCTGATGGGAAGGGTGCAGGGTGGGGATGAAAACAGGAGAATTTGTTGAAAGTATTTAGATGTGGCACTTAACCCTCCACATCCATTCCCACACCCAGCATAGCCAGGCATGGTGCCCCTTCCTTTCCTTAGCAGAAAACTCAAGGTGTAGTCTTGCAGAGATAAGACAGTAAATTCAAGAGCATCAGATATAGCCAAGGCAACATATGAGGCATGAAAGCACCATATTAAAAACAGGTATTAAGAGAAAGAGAGACACTCTGTATTAGTCTGCTTGGGCTGCCATAACAAAATACCACAGACTGGGTAGCTTAGACAACAGAAATTTATTATCTTACAGTGCTGTAGTGTAGAAGTCCAGGATCAAGGTCTGGCAGGGTCGGTTTCTGGTGAGAGTTCTCTTCCTGGCTTACAGACAATCGCGTTCTCACTACATTCTCATATGGCAGAGAGAGAGAGAGAAAACAAGCTCTCTGGTGTCTCTTCTTATAAACTAGGACACTAATCCTACAGTATTGGGGCCCCACACTTATGGCCTCATTTAACCTCAGTTACCTCCATAAAGGCCTTATCTCTAAATGTAGTCACATTGAGGATTGGTGCTTCAACATTAATTTTGGAGAGACACAAATGGTTAGTCTATAATACCCTCTAGCCCCTTTCATAGCATGTCTCTCAAAATATTGGCAGTAGACCTCATCCTCAAGGGGAAAGCAAGGTCTATTTTCTTCTGGGGAAACTGAGAAGCCTAAGAAGAAATAGCGATAGATAAATACTCACATTTGGAGAACCCCTAAAGATCACGTTATAGTAACCTCACCAGTAGATAAGTTTCACCTATGCATGCTAAATCAGTATTCTAGTGACTTTTTTTCTTAAATATGAACAGATAGGAAAGAATTTTCAGGCATCTGGGCTTCTGATAAAAAACAAAGAAGCCAAAGCAAACAATGAAACTCTAGGAAAGAGAGACAAATTAGGGAACAAAAGGAAATGTGAAAGAAAAAAAAAAAAGGAATTAATTCCCCAGAGATATAAAGTAAAACATAATGTTTATAAAACAAGAGCAATAAGTTATTTAAAAGAGATATTGAGAGAATAATAAAAGAGCTTTAGAAATTTAATAAATTTGTATTAGTCAAGGTTATCCAGAGAAATAGAACCAATACAGTAAATATAAATATAAATAATTGTATATATGTTTACCATAAGGAATTGGCTCATGTGATTATGGAGGCTGAGAAGTCCCAAGATCTGCACTGAGCACCATTTAGCAACTATCATAGCAATGACTGATTTGGGAATGAATCATTAATGGATGTTAAGCCAAGTGGATGAAAGTTTGTTGAATGACAGGATGTATATACTTATTTATTAACTTTACAGTGAAGAAATTGGGTGGATATCATTCTACCCAAATGTTCAAAGTTAACACCATTTTGCCCATGGGGCAAAGCAACGTGATGTGCCTCACTGAGAACACAGAACAATTTCTGTGGATTTCCTATCTAAAGTAATTACCTGGATCTGATAAAATATCAAGGCAACAAAAGAAAAGAAAACATTGAGGAAAACAACGAGATTGGAGGTGAACAAATGAATTGTTATAGGTAAATACAGCACATATTCCTGGATTGAATCTTGGACCAGAAGAAAATAAATGTTTAATATAAAAGCATTACCGGAAGTTTCTAGCCAGGTAAGTTAGGCTTTTCCAGATGGAAACTAAGACATAAAACTATCTCTATTTGCATATGAAATAATATTTTATGTAAAAAATCCTAAGAAATTCACCAAAACCCATTAGAGCTAATACATGAATTCAGCGATATTACAGTATACAAGGTTAATGTACAAAAATCAGTTGCATTTCTTTCTATACACTAGCAATGAACAATCTGAAAATGAAGTTAAGAAAACAATTTCATTTATAATAGTATCAAAAAAGAATAAAATACTTAGGAGTAAAGATAACGAAATGTAAGACATACATTGAAAACTACAAAACGTTGAAAAGAATCAAAGAGCACCTAAATAAATGGAAAGACATCCATGTTCATGAATTGAAAGACTTAATGTTAAAATGGCAAAACTCTCCAAATTGATCTGCAGGTTCAATGCAAGCCCTTTCAAAATCCCAGCTGGCAGCTTTTTTTGTAGAAATTGACAAGCTGATCTTAAAATTCATGTGGAAATACAAGGGACTCAGATAGACAACACAATCTTGAAAAAGAAGAATAAAGTTGGAGGATTCACACTTCCCAATTTGAAAACTTACAAAACTACAGTAATCAAGAATGTGTGGTAATGACATAGAGACATATAGATCAATGGAATAGAATTTAGAGTCCAGATATAAATCCTAACACTTATGGACAATTGATTTTCAACAGAATACAAAGCAATTAATTGGGGAAAAAACAATCTTTTTAACATATAGTGCTGGGACAACTAAATATCCACAGACAAAAGAATGAAGTTGGACTTCTATGTTACGTGATGAAAATTAACTCAAAATAGATCAAAGACCTAAATGTAAGAACTAAACTGTAATACTCCTTGAAGGTGTAAATCTTTATGACCTTGAATTAGGTAATGTTTTCCTAGATATGACACCTAAAGCACAAGGCACCAAGAAAAAATATATAGATAAATTGGACTTCATCAAAACTTTAAAATGTTATGCTTCAAAGGACACTATTGGTACACAAAGAACTCTTGGATGTATTAAGAACTTACAGCTCAAAGACAACTTGTATTAAAAATGGGCAAAGTACTTGAATAGACAATTCTACAAAGATATACAAATTGTCAATAAGAACATGAAAAGATGCTGAACATCATTAGTCGTTAGGGAAGTGCAAATCAAATCACAATGAAATACCACTGCACACACTCTAAGAAAACTATAATTAAAGAGATAGACAATACCAAGTGTTGACCAGGATGTGGAGAAATTGGAACCCTCATACATTGCTTGGTGGAAATGTAAAATAGTACAGCTGCTTTGGAAAACAGATTGTCAGCTCCTCAAAAAGTTAAACACAGAATTACCATATGACCCAGAAATTCTACTTCTAGGTGTCTACCCCCCTCAAATGAAAACATATGTCTATACAAACCTTGTATACAAATGTTCATAGCAGCATTATTCATAGTAACCAAAAGTAGAAATAACCCAACTGTCCATCAACTAAGGAATGGATAAACAAAATGTAAAAATAGAATATTATTTGGCCATGAAAAGGAATTAAGTATGGGTAGGTACTACAACATGGATGAACCTCAAAAACATTATGCTAAATGAAAGAAGCCAGTCACTAAAGACCACATTTTTTTTTTTTTTTGAGCTTGTATTTTGATTATATATGTAAAGAATTGTTACATGGTATATATTTAAAGAGAAAATAAGAAAGAAAACTGTCATCAATTCAAATTACATCTAAGAACACTAAAGCCTATTGAATCATAATAAATATATATATAAATACATTAAAACTTTGAAGATATTTAAAAATTTATTGAAGTCAGAGAAATTGGTAAATTCTTAATATGTCAACTCTAGAAACCCCGAAGTCCTAGGAATTATGTATCGAAGGATTTAGAAACAAATCTTTGTAAAAGATTTTAAAATTACATTCTTTGTTAAACTGGGACTTGGACCACTTTGGGTTTAGTTTTGCCCCTGAACGAATGCCATGATAAATTAGTCAGCAGCACATTCCATCTATATGAAACGGCCAGAATCAGCAACTCTGTAGAGACAGAAAGATCATTAGTGGTTGGTTGGGGCTAAGTGGGAAAGAAACCTTATATCCTTATATAATGGATATAAAGTTTCTTTGGGGGATGACAGAAGTATTCTAAAATTACACCACTTGGTAAATAGACTAAAATTTATCGAATTGTAGACTTTCAACAGGTGAACATTATGGCATGAGAATTATATCTCAATAAAGCTGTTAATAAATAATATGCATGCATAGAGACAGATTGATAAGATATATGTAGTAAAACGTTAGCAATTAGGGAACCTTGGTGACAGGTATATGGGATTTCTAAATTTTGCAGCTTTTCTGTAAGTTAGATTTGCTTTGAAAGAAAAAAATAAAAATAAACTTTATGGTGCCCTCTTACTTTTTAAACTAAATGCATGTATCATGGTGATCAAATTTTAAAATTATGAAATAGAAATGTGTTTAGAATGAGGCAAGAGATAATACTGTCTGGTCAGGACCACTCACTCCAGAACTCCAAGGAGCACCATTCAATAGCAATATAATGGTCAGACATTCCCCACTAATCTGTAGCTTTAAAGTAAATAATCAGGGCCAATATGGCAAAATGGGCAAAGCTCTAGAGTTGGTCAGCCATGAGTTCAAATCCTGGTGCCACCAGTTTTTAGCTGGTTACCTAGGAAAGTTATTTATGCTATCAGGGTGTAAGTAGGCACCTACTATTGCGATGACTCAACCCCTGTATAACGCCCTTCCCCTTGAGTGTGGGTGTGAACTGTGAACATGACAGGAGGGTCACTCGCATGATTAGATTATGTCACACGGCATAGTTAGCTTTAAGAAAGTTAATAAACTTTAAGAAGGGATAGACCTGACGTGACCACCTGAGCCTTTGAAATATGGGTCTTGGAGTCAGAGAGAAAGAAGTCTGAGATTTGACATGAGACATTCCCATTGCCTGCTTTAAAGACGGAGAAGCCACATGGCAAGGAGTGTGGGCAGCCTCTGGGAGCTGAGAGTGACCCCAGCTGACAGCCAGCAAGAAAACTGGGAGCTCAGTTAGTTCTACATTCTCAAGGAACTGGATTCTGCCAACAGCCTGAATGAGACTGGAAGTGGATTCCTCCCCTGAGGCTCTGGATGAGAAAGCAGTCCAGCCAACACCTTGGCTTTAGCACTGTGAGATCCTGAGCAGACAACCAAGTCATGCCATGCCCGGACTTCTGTTCTACAGACTGTGAGCTAATAAATGGGTGTTGTTGTAAGCTACGAAACTTGTGGTGATATGTTATGAAGCGACAGAAAACTAATACACAGAGTATCCATTTCCTCACATATAAAATGAAAATAACAACACTATCTACCTCCTAACATGGTGTGTTTTTGTAAAATAAATAATCATATAAACCATTTAGCAGCTTCTCGTATAGTACATGCTTAATTTAGGTTAGCTCTCATTATCGTTACTATTACTATCATTATTGAGATCAGGTAAAGTGAAATCTCAAAAAGAAATCAGAATCTTTTCCAGTAAACCTGTAATAAACTTAATTTATTCATTAACGTGTCAACCAAGATACTTTGCCATACCCAGGATAGGAATAGTATTCCTAATATCATCCATAATTAAAGCTTTGGCTTTTATTCAAAATCTGATTCATTCCATGGCATTTCCTAGTGAAAGATAACCTTACCAGTCCTTTAAAGTATTCATCATAAGGCTACCTGTCAAGTTTTGATGATGGGTGGGAAATGATGGAGACAGCAAAGAACACTCTTATAAATGGTCTCTGAATATGGCATTTAAATTTTTATGTGTTAACTGTAAAACTGAAATCCTTCTGCAAACTAACAGCCCCAAGGTGGTATTCATGAAACATACAAGCTGAACTACCTGAATGAAGTCACACTTGTAAAATGGCTTGAAAAGTTTTGTGTCACTTAATTCCAGCTATGGGCTAAGACTCAATGTGGCTGATTTCCCATATTCTAAAATCGACTGATTGTAAATGGGCACTTGAGTGTTTGTGAAGCAAAATAGCACTTATTCCCAGGGGGTATTTGTCTTTAGCAATGAAGCACAGCAGCCCTATACTATTAGGCAAGGCTAATCGTACCTCAAACAATCCATAATTTCCATTTATGTTTCATAATATTACCAAGATTGTCATGGAATAATCCTCCTTATTACCGAGTAGGGGCTGCGTGCACTCCTTGATCCTCACTTTCTATCAAATTTAAAACTATACTAGTATTTATTTTTTAACATATTTATTGGAGTATAATTGCTTTACAATGGTGTGTTAGTTTCTGCTGTATAACAAAGTGAATCAACTATACGTATACATACATCCCCATATCTCCTCCCGCCTGCGTCTCCCACCCACCCTCCCTATCCCACCCCTCTAGGTGGTCACAGAGCACTGAGCTGATCTCCCTGTGCTATGTGGTTGCTTCCCACTAGCTATCTATTTTACATTTGGTAGTGTATATATGTCCATGCCACTCTCTCACGTCATCCCAGCTTCCCCTTCCCCTTCCCCATATCCTCAAGTCCATTCTCTACATCTGCGTCTTTATTCCTGTCCTGCAACTAGGTTCATCAGTACCATTTTTTTTTTCAGAATCCATATATATGCGTTAGCATACGGTATTTGTTTTTCTCTTTCTGACTTACTTCACTCTGTATGACAGACTCTAGGTCCATCCACCTCACTACAAATAATTCAATTTCGTTTCTTTCTTTGGCCGAGTAATATTCCATTGTATATATGTGCCACATCTTCTTTATCCATTCATCTGTCGATGGACACTTAGGTTGCTTCCATGTCCTGGTCATTGTAAATAGAGCTACAATGAACATTGTGGTACATGTCTCTTTGAATTATGGTTTTCTCAGGGTACATGCCCAGTAGTGGGATTGCTGAGTCATATGGCAGTACTATTTTTAGTTTTTTAAGGAACCCCCATAATGTTTTCCATAGTGGTTGTATGAATTTACATTCCCATCAACAGTGCAGGAGGGTTCCCTTTACACCACACCCTTTCCAGCATTTATTGTTTCTAGATTTTTTGATAATGGCCATTCTGACCAGCATGAAGTGATACCTCATTGCAGTTTTGATTTGCATTTCTCCAATAATTAGTGATGTTGAGCACCTTTTCATGTGCCACTTGGCCATCTATATATCTTCCTTGGTGAAATGTCTATTTAGGTCTGCCACCCATTTTTTAACTGGATTGTTTGGTTTTTTGATATTGCGCTCCATGAGCTGTTTGTATATTTTGGAGATTAATCCTTTGTCTTTTGTTTCATTTGCAAATATTTTCTCCCATTTTGAGGGTTGTCTTTTTGTCTTATTTATGGTTTCCTTTGCCGTGCAAGAAGCTTTTAAGTTTAATTAAGTCCCATTTGTTTATTTTTGTTTTTATTTCCGTTACTCTAGGAGGTGGATCAAAAAAGATCTTGCTGTGGTTTATGCCAAAAAGTGTTTTTCCTATGTTTTCCTCTAAGAGTTTTATAATGTCTCACCTTACATTTAAGTCTTTAATCCATTTGGAGTTTATTTTTGTGTATGGTGTTAGGTAGTGTTCTAATTTCATTCTTTTACATGTAGCTGTCCAGTTTTCCCAGCATCACTTATTGAAGAGGCTGTCTTTTCTCCATTGTATGTTCTTGCCTCCTTTGTTGTAAATTAGGTGCCCATATGTGTGTGGGTTTATTTCTGGGCATTCTATCCTGTACCATTGATCTATATTTCTGTTTTTGTGCCAGTACCATACTGTCTTGATTACTGTGGCTTTGTGGTATAGTTTGAAGTCGGGGAGCCTGATTCCTCCAACTCCATTTTTCTTTCTCAAGATTGCTTTGGCTATTCAGGGTCTTTTGTGTTTCCATAGGAAATGAATTGTATAATTTTTTGTTCTAATTCTGTGAAGAATGCCATTTGTAGTTTGATAGGGATTGCACTGAATCTGTAGATTGCTTTGGGTAGTATAGTCATTTGCACAATATTGATTCTTCCAATCCAAGAACATGGTATATTTCTCCATCTGTTTATGTCATTTTTGATTTCTTTCATCAGAGTTTTAGAGTTTTCTGAGTACAAGTCTTTTGCCTCCTTATGCAGGTTTATTCCTAGGTATTTTATTCTTTTTGTTGCAAAAAGAATAAATGGTAAATGGGAGTGTTTCCTTAATTTCTCTTTCTGTTTTTTCATTGTTGGTGTATAGGAATGCCAGAGATTTCTGTGCATTAATTTTGTACCCTGCAAACTTACCAAATTCATTGATTACTTCTAGTAGTTTTCTGGTGGCATCTTTAGGATTTTCTATGTATAGTGTCATGTCATCAGCAAACAGTGACAATTTTACTTCTTCTTTTCCAATTTGTATTCCTTTTATTTCTTTTTCTTCTCTGATTGCTGTGGCTAAAACTTCCAAAACTATGTTGAATAAAAGTGGTGAGAGTGGACGTCCTTGTCTTGTTCCTGATCTTAGTGGAAATGCTTTCAGTTTTTCACCATTGAGTATGATGCTTGCTGTGAGTTTGTCATATACGGCCTTTACTATGTTGAGGTAGGTTCCCTCTATGCCCATTTTCTGGAGAGTTTTTATCAGAAATGGGTGTATGGTTTTTATTCCTTAATTTGTTAATGTGATGTATCACATTGATTGATTTGCGTATATTAAAGAATCCTTGCATCCCTGGGATAAACCCCACCTGATCATGGTGTATGATCCTTTTAATGTGCTGTTGGATTCTGTTTGCTAGTATTTTGTTCAGGATTTTTGCATCTATGTTCATCAGTGATATTGGTCTATAATTTTCTTTTTTTGTGATATCTTTTTCTGGTTTGGGTATCAGGGAGATGGTGGCTTTGTAGAATGAATTTGGGAGTGTTTCTCCCTCTGCAATTTTTTGGAAGAGTTTGAGAAGGATTGGTGTTAGCTCTTCTCTAAATGTTTGATATAATTAGCCTGTGAAGCCATCTGGTCCTGGACTTTTGTTTCTTGGAAGATTTTAAATTACGGTTTCAATTTCATTACTTGTGATAGGTCTGTTTATATTTCGAATTCTTCCTGGTTCAGTCTTGGAAAATTGTAACTTTCCAAGAATTTGTCCATTTCTTCGTGGTTGTCCATTTTATTGGCATATAGTTGTTCATAGTGGTCTCTTAAAATCTTTTGTATTTCTGCGGTGTCGGTTGTGATTTCTCCTTTCTCATTTCTAATTTTATTGATTTGAGTCCTTTCCCTTTTATTCTTGTTGAGTCTGGCTAATGGTTTATCAATTTTGTTTATTTTCTCAAAGAACCAGCTTAGAGTTTTACTGATCTTTGCTATTGTTTTCTTTGGTTTCTATTTCATTTATTTCTGCTCTGATCTTTATTTCTTTCCTTTTACTGACTTTGGGTTTTATTTGTTCTTCTTTCTCTAGTAGGGTTAGATCGTTTATTTGATATTTTTCATGTTTCTTGAGGTGAGATTGAATTGCTATAAACTTCCCTCTTAGAACTGCTTTTGCTGCATCCCATATAGGTTTTGGCTCATCATGTTTTCCTTGTCATTTGTTTCTATGTAGTTTTTTCATTTCTTCTTTGATTTCTTCAGTGATCTCTTGGTTATTTAGTAGCACACTGTTTAGCCTCCATGTATTTGTGTATTTTTACAGTTTTTTTCCTGTAATTGATTTCCAGTCTCAGAGTGTTGTGGTCAGAAAAGATGCTTGATACAATTTCAATTTTCTTAAATTTTCCGAGGCTTGATTTGTGACCCACGACGTGATCTATCCTGGAGAATGTTCCGTGTGCACTTGAGAAGAAAGTGTATTCTGCCACTCTGTTCTATTTATGTTCACTTATTTTCTATAAATATCAATTAGATCTGGTCTATTGTGTCATTTAAATCTTATGTTTCCTTGTTTATTTTCTGTTTGGATGATCTGTCCATTGGTGTAAGTGGGGTGTTAATTTCCCCTACTATTATTGTGTTACTGTCAATTTCTCCTTTCATGGTTGTTAGAATTTGCCTTATGTATTGAGGTGCTCTATGTTGGGTGCATAAACATTTATAATTGTTATATCTCCTTCTTGGATTGATCCTGTGATCATTATGTAGTGTCCCTCCTTATCTCTTGTAACAGTCTTTATTTTATAGTCTATTTTATCTGATACGAGTATTGCTACTCCAGCTTTCTTTTGATTTCCATTTGCATAGAATATCTTTTTCCATCCCTTCACTTTCAGTCTGTATGTGTCCCTAGGTCTGAAGTGGGTCTCTTGTAGACAGCATATATATGGGTCTTTTTCTTGTATCCGGCCAGTCTGTGTCTTTTGGTTGGGGCATTTAACCCATTTACATTCAAGGCTATTATCGATATGTATGTTCCTATTACCATTTTCTTAATTGTTTTGGGTTTGTTTTTGTGGGTCTTTTTCTTCTCTTCTGTTTCCCACTTAGAGAAGTTTCTTTAGCATTTGTTGTAAAGCTGGTTTGGTGGTGCTGAATTCTCTTAGCTTTTGCTTGTCTGAAAAGCTTTTGACTTCTCCATCGAATCTGAATTAGATCCTTTTTGGGTACAGTAATCTTGGTTGTAGGTTTTTCCCTTTCATCACTTTAAGTATGTCCTGTCACTCCCTTCTGGCCTACAGAGTTTCCACTGAAAAATCAGCTGATAACCTTATGGCGATTCCTTTGGATGTTACTTTGTGGTTTTCCCTTGCTGCTTTTAATATTTTTTCTTTGTAATTAATTTTTGTTAGTTTGATTAATATGTGTCTTGGTGTGTTTTTCCTAGGGTTTATCCTGTATGGGACTCTCTGTGCTTCCTGGACTTGGGTGGCTATTTCCTTTCCCATGTTAGGGAAGTTTTCAACTATAATCTCTTCAAATATTTTCTCAGACCCTTTCTTTTTCTCTTTTTCTTCTGGGACCCCTATAATTCGAATGTTGGTGCATTTAGTTTTGTCCCAGAGGTCTCTGATATTGTCTTCAATTCTTTTCATTCTGCTCCTCGGCAGTTATTTCCACTATTTTGTCTTCCAGCTCACGTATTCATTCTTCTGCCTCAGTTATTGATTCCTTCTAGTGTATTTTTCATTTCAGTTATTGTCTTGTTCATCTCTGTTTGTTTGTTCTTTTGTTCTTCTAGATCTCTGGTAAACATTTCTTGTATTTTCTCAATCCGTGCCTCCATTCTATTTCCGAGATTCTGGATCATCTTTACTATCATTACTCTGAATTCTTTTTTAGGTAGATTGCCTATTTCCTCTTCATTTATTTGGTCTTGTAGGTTTCTACCTCACTCCTTCACCTGTGACATATCTTTTTGCCGTCTCATTTTTTTTTTTTTTTTTTTTAATGAGTGGGATTGTGTTCCTGTCTTACTGGTTGTTTGGCCTGAGGCTTCCAACACTGGAGTTTGTAGGCTATTGGGTAGAGCTGGGTCTTGGTGCTGAGATGAGGAACTCTGTGAGACCTCACTCCAATGAATATTCCCTGGGGTCTGAGGTTCTCTGTTAGTCCAGTGGTTTGGACTCCTAGCTCCCACCGCAGGAGCTTCGGCTTGACCCAGGGCCTGTGAACCAAGATCCTGCAAGCTGCGTGGGGTGGCAAAAAGAAAGAATAATAACAAAGTAAAAAATAAAATTAGACCAGGAAACTAACAGATGTTAGAAAGAATATAAAAATAAAAATATAATGAATCAACAACTGGAAGGTACATCAGTACCACAATAGTAAAAAAGAGGAGAGAAAAAAAAAAGTGGGGGGGGGAAAGCCTTGGCTATGGAGGGCGGGGCCTAAGCAAGGGCAAGCTTGGGGCTGTGGGTGGGGCCAATGCTCAGGACCCACAGGGCTGGAAAAGGCCCTGGGGGCTCTGGAGGGTGGGGCTTAGGCTCAAGGAACAGAAGGGGCCCAGGCGTGCCCCCCACCTCTGGTCTCAGAGGGCAGGGGACCTCACCTGGGAGCCCAGCAGGCTTCCTGGGCTCAAGTGGGTGGGGCAAAGGCTCTCCTCTCCTCTCCTGCTCCTCCGGTCTGGGAGGGCCCCTCCTGCCTGCTTCTCCTGATCTCCCCTGCCTCCCTCCTATGCCCCCAGGACCAATGTGGCTGGGGGAGGGAGGGGACCGGTCTGGGAGCTCAGCAGGCTCCCTGGGCCCGAGTGGGAGGGGCAATTATCCTCTGCTCCTCTCCCGCTCCTACCAGAGGGCCCCTTCCACCTGCCTCTCTTGTTTTCCCCTCAGCCTCCATCCTATGGCCCCCAGGACCCAAGTGACCCGGAGGGGGGCCGTGTAGGGCAGGGGACTGGCCTGGGATCTCACCAGTCTCCCTGGGCAGAGTGGGCAGGGCAATCACCCTCTGCTCCTCTCCCACTCCTCTTGTATGGCCCCTCCCACCTGCCTCTCCTGATCTCCCCTGCCTCCCTCCTATGCCCCCAGGACCCATGTGGCCTGGACGGGGCTTTGGAGGGAGGGGGTACTGGCTTGGGAGATCAGCAGGCTCCCTGGCCAAAGTGGGCCTGGCGATCGCCCTCTGCTCCTCTCCTGCTCCTCCCAGAGAGTCCCTTCCGCTGCCTCTCCTAGTCTCCCTGGCCTCAGGGGCACTGATCTTGTGTGGCCTCCACTTCTCCTCCTCCCTCAGTCCCCCTATGTCCTACCGTTCACTTTGGGTTTCCTCCCATCTCCTTGGGCATCACATTCCCCCACCAGCGGCCGGCAGGTGCCCTAGTTGTGGGGAGACGCTAACTCAGCGTCTTCCCACACCGCCGTCTTGACTCCGTCTCCCCCATCTATTTCATTCTTTTTATTGATTACATAACACTGCTCATCTCCTACCATGCTATATAATTTACTAATTTATTATATTTGTCTGTTTCATCCCTAGAACATAAGCTTCACTGGCTAAAAGTTTGTTTACTGCTATATCTAAGAGCATAGGACAGCCCTAACATAGGAATCTGTTGAATGACTCAAGTTCAAAATAATGTAAACCCATAACTTGTTTTGCTACATTCTTATTAATGAACTATTTTTGCTTGTGCTCTTTGCTATTAAGAGAAATGTTTCAAGGCTGTCTTTACAGATATTTCTTCACTTGCTGAGAGAGTTATTTCTTAAATTCCTAGAAGGTGATCGCTATATAGATTATATGCTTTTTAAAATAGTTATTTCCAAATTGCTCTCTAAAAATGTTTAAGTTACATTCTTACCACAGGATATGAGTAGGGCTTTTAGCTTTACTCTTCGTAATTTTCTGCTTTTCTAATTTTTTATACCCAACATTTATTTTCTTAATCAAAAGAAAGCATGACTGAAAAGAAAATTAGCTTTAATTTTCCTATCATCCTAGAAAAACATTTTAACATTCTAAAACTTGAAAACGGCAGATACCATTTGAACTATAGTACTCTTCTTTTCATTCATTTAGATTATTCCAGTATACAATTTTTTAAAATTGTTATTTCTATGTCTATCAATACTCTACTACCAAATAGGTACATTACAACATGCTTACTGGAGCAGAGAAATTAGATAGAAAGGCTTAACTAATTTCCAAAGTTGGTGTTGTCTTATAATTTGCACAGAGTAGCAGGAAATGCTTTTCACAATAAATAATTTTTGAGTAATGATGTCATTAATAAATAGACATACTTGCCTCTCATTTAACCCTTTTAGTAAAAGTTCAGGAAGAAAAGAACCATATTAAAATTTTAAGAGTACACAAAATATATTTGTTTCCAGTTTTGTAACGTTAATAAGCAACCAATAGACTAAGGGAGGTGGTAATTTTTTATTCAGCTTTAAACTTGACCCTGTTGCTCAGTAAGTGTGACTATGGCTTTGGTAAAGTCTTATCCTTCTACAAAAATTACGCTATTAACCTAGAGTCATGAAACTGGAGCTGCTTATTCAGACTTGCAGGCAAATTGTTCTGAACCATTCACATATATTTGCATATCACCTACTTGGAAATAGGGTACAGTTTATATCAGGATACAAACATTCCCTGTGTGAAGGGAAAACAAACCAGTAACTAATGGGATCGGACCCTTTGTCATAGCTTCTGTCCTTTAACTGAACTCATTGATCCAGGGACAACATTCAGTGTCTCCTAAACAGTTCAGAAGCTAACAAAATTCATAACCACTGAATTTCTGATGTATATAATAGCAACTTGTAAGTAACCAATAGAACAGGAATAGAAAAAGGTCCCACTTTAATCAACATTCAAGACTACTTCTTTTTTTTTTATTTAAAAAAAATTTTTTTAACATCTTTATTGGAGTATAATTGCTTTACAATGGTGTGTTAGTTTCTGCTTTATAACAAGGTGAATCAGCTATACATATACATATATCCCCATATCTCTTCCCTCTTGCGTCTCCCTCCCTCCCACCCTCCCCATCCCACCCCTCTAGGTGGTCACAGAGCACCGAGCTGATCTCCCTGTGCTATACGGCTGCTTCCCACTAGCTATCTATTTTACATTTGGTAGTGTATATATGTCCATGCCACTCTCTCACTTTGTCCCAGCTTACCATTCCCCCTCCCCATATCCTCAAGTCCATGCTCTAGTAGGTCTGCGTCTTTATTCCCATCTTGCCCCTAGGTTCTTCATGACCATTTGTTGTTGTTGTTTTTTAGATTCCATATATATGTGTTAGCATACGGTATTTGTTTTTCTCTTTCTGACTTACTTCACTCTGTATGACAGACTCTAGGTCCATCCACCTTATGACAAATGACTCAGTTTTGTTTCTTTTTATGGCTGAGTAATATTTCATTGTATATATGTGCCACATCTTCTTTATCCATTCCTCTGTTGATGGACACTTAGGTTGGTTCCATGTCCTGGCTATTGTAAACAGAGCTGCAATGAACATTGTGGTACATGACACTTTTTGAATTATGGTTTTCTCAGGGTATATGTCCCGTAGTGGGATTGCTGGGTCGTATGGTAGTTCTATTTGTAGTTTTTTAAGGAACCTCCATACTGTTCTCCATAGTGGCTGTATCAATTTACATTCCCACCAACAGTGCAAGAGGGTTCCCTTTTCTCCACACCCTCTCCAGCACTTATTGTTTGTAGATTTTTTGATGATGGCCATTCTGACCGGTGTGAGATGATATCTCATTGTAGTTTTGATTTGCCTTTCTCTAATGATTAATGATGTTGAGCATCCTTTCATGTGTTTGTTGGCGCTCTGTATATCTTCTTTGGAGAAATGTCTATTTAGGTCTTCTGCCCATTTTTGGATTGGGTTGTTTGTTTTTTTGATATTGAGCTGCATGAGCTGCTTGCAAAACTTGGAGATTAATCCTTTGTCAGTTGCTTCATTTGCAAATATTTTCTCCCTCTCTGAGGGTTGCAAGACTACTTCTTAATGCCCTATGTGCTTGGCATAATTTTAGGCTTCTGTAAAGTAAGCAAGCCCTGCCCTCAAGGAATCTGCATTTTGCTTAGCAGCCGAGGAGATTGAGAGAAAGAGGTAAGCAAGAAAGGATGGCAATTTGAGTAGGCACTATTTCTAGAGGTGAATTTCATGATGTTTCACATCAGTGTTATTATAAGAAATTATAATGAGCCAGTACTCTTGTTAGAGCAAACACAATAAGATGATGATAGAGTAAGCAGAGCTCAAGTAGGTTTCCCAGATGAATTAAATTCCCTGACATCAGGATCCAAGACCTAGGTCATCCTTTAGCATTCTGGTTTTTAACTTTCTCCTCAAATTAACATATTTACATTACATATTTACATTTACTCAGATTCTATCATTCATTTTTCATCTTTTCATGAAGAAAACGTTACCTTTTCCACTTTCTAATGCTTCTTAACCTCAAGTATTTGCTTGGATAGGCTTCAAAAAGCCTATATGTTTCTTTAAAAAGGCTTTTGTGAAAGAACATTCTTTGAATGGTATTGTTTTAATCCTAACAAAAGCAGGGCACTAATCCAGTCCCTTGTTGTTAAAATCAATATCCTCCTTGTATTATTTAAAAGTATCTGCCAAAGAACTCAAAGGCATTAAACTCTTGTGAAATTTTTAGGTGAATTCTTAAAAGATGCACCCTTATCATTTACCCATGCTCTCTGTACATTATTGTCCAATCATTTACCTTAATATCTTTTACCATGTACCTTCCCTTTCTTATTCCTTTATTGGAAAGTTACTATCACATTGTTGAACGTGGTAGACAGTCAGCCAAAGATTCACTAATGACCTAACTCAATAGACATTGATTGAACACCTTCTGTGTGCAGAATAAAATGGTAGCTCCTGAGGTAAATAAAAAGATGAATTAATCACAGACCTAAAGTTCACAACCAAGTGGCAGAGATGGTGACAAGACATATAATTCAGTGCCTGAGTAAGATGTTGAGAAAAAAAAGGAGGAGGAGAGAGTGAAATATTTAGATACTGAAAGTTTCTTATTTACTATTAGTGTAGAATTTACATCATTACATGAGTTCCACTGCAAAAAAAAGAACTCTGAACTTTCTTATTTAAACATTTACCACGTCTCTCATCATTCATTTGCTCTATATACTCTTATTCATTGAGTACCTCCTCTCATTTATTGAGTACAATGCTGCATTAGGATATATCAGAACACGGAGTGATGTAGTATGTAAAAATAAAACATTTGAGCGTTAAGGATTGCTATTTTCATAGAGATGCTTATACAGCTTGACCCAGAATTTTCTTCAGGATCAAAGCTCACTTTCACAGAAACTACCTGTTATAGTTTATTTAACATTTTTTTATCTTAATATTTAAATAAAGTTAATATTCTTGGAATTTTCATTTCAAAAAGTCTTTGGATTAATGGGAGAAGCCAGGAGTTCTGGCAGTAAACAGAAGCACAAAAAAGTCATCATAACACCTATACATCTCATCATTTATCTGGCAAATTTTGCTATAAATGACAACATCCAAAACAGAGTTCTAATCCTCCCAACTGGCAACAGATACCAAATTATAAGTCCAATTCTTCTTATAGTTCACTAAGTTTTCCTGGGTCTGGAAGAAGATAGCCAAAGGGCTGTAAATTAACATCCTTCATATTACTTTGATGATATGCAAAATCTTTAACAAATTTTACACTGTAAACTACTTAGCTCCTTTTAAAGGTGGCAAAATATATTCAGATATGAAAATACCCACGTAAAATTGCAGACACCAGTTAAACTCACTTCAGTAATGGCCATGAGTTAATAATTAATTTGCATAAAATGACAAGTAAAAAACAATTGAGAAAATTGATTCTTTCTTATCAAAAAGAGAAGTATTGCTCACAGAAAAATGCTATGGGAAAAAACACTCAGTTTTATACCCAAATGATCAAGTGTGAGCAGTGAATAGAGAATTTGCAAAAGTGCAGGGACTCAAAATCCCATATATTCATTTTCAGGAAGATACTGTAAGATGTGCTCTAGCAAAATGTGGCAGTAAAACAAGAAAGAGGCAGACTGGTGCCTAGAAAATAGAGCATCCAACACAAGAAAGCTACAAAATGGAGTCCCACCAGGACAGCCATGCCTTAGGCTAGAAGGGAACCAAGAATAAAACAGTGAAGAGGGGTAAGGCCTCAAACTATCGATTTATCTGAACATTTGAAAAAATTGTAGTAATGAATATTTGAGTGTTCTGACAGAGAATTTGAAAAGATATATTGAAAATCAAATAAAACAAAGGGGGAGCAAGGCAATTATTGAGTCCAGGAAAAGCAAAAGGCTAAAAAAAAGTGAAATATAACAATAGTATACTACTTGGCTTATTAATAAACAGTATCTACATAGTAAATGCTGACCAATGATCTAAGCAAATATTTTATAATGATATGGAGAAGATAGAGGAAGGGAAGAGAGGTGAATGTGAAAAACAGAAATCCATAGTCAACAGGTGATATCTAGATGTGATAAATAAAGAGTTATATACGCATATAATTTATATATGGAGGAGAGGAAAATACCAGCCCAATCAACTAAGTTGTTGAAAGTGAATGTCTCTGGGTAATGGGATTGGAAATGAAGAAAGATAGATGACTCACGTTTATTATAATCCTTTTATTCTTAAAAACTATGTGTATAGCATTTTGATAAAAACTTTACATATTTTAATTAACTTGCAGTAACCAAATATATTCTGCCTAATCTAAGTAAAGAAATAATTTGCTAAAGGATATTAGGGACCACGTAGGTTCATTACACAGGTTAGTGAAACAGGGTAGAGGGCAAGCACCCAGGAACACACAGAGATTTGGCCAATAAAGAAACTTCTATTGCCAAAAGCTGCATATCCCAGCTAGCATTCCAGAAAAAATGGATTTTACATACTCTGGTTGCTTACTTTTGCATGTCTTCCAGAATGTAGATGATAGACTCTACTATGCCCTTAGCCTGGGGCAAAGGAGACTAGAAATAGATTCTCCATTAGAGACACAAAACTCAAAGTTTGGGAAATTATCAAAATTTAGAGAAGGTATTCAAAAGATACCAGACAGCCACAAATGACAAATGTTTGCTACATCTAGATAAATCTATTCCTTTCCTAGAATGTGTGATTTTCTTCATTAATATCTGACCATTTTAATCTAAGCATCATTGAAAATTCTGAAAAAAAAATGCTAAGAAAATGTTATGATTCTGGATTGGCAACTTCTGGGAACTTATTATGTATCCTTGTAGACAAGAGATATCCGAGCACAACATGTACAAAGAATGTGAGTATAGATTTTGGGCCTGACTATAAGAAAGCAAATTTGGGGCTTCCCTGGTGGCGCAGTGGTTGAGAGTCTGCCTGCCAATGCAGGGGACACGGGTTCGAGCCCTGGTCTGGGAAGATCCCACATGCCGCGGAGCAACTAGGCCCGTGAGCCACAATTACCGAGCCTGCGCGTCTGGAGCCTGTGCTCCGCAACTAGAGAGGCCGCGATAGTGAGAGGCCCGCGCACCGCGATGAAGAGTGGCCCCCACTTGCCGCAACTAGGGAAAGCCCTCGCACAGAAGCGAGGACCCAACACAGCCATAAATAAATAAATAAATAAATAAAAATTAAAAAAAAAAAAAGAAAGCAAATTTGAACAGGCAGCTGAGTAGGAGTAAGAAACATTTGATTATATGGAAAGGTGTAGAAGATCAGATAAAAACTTGGTATCTTGGGGAATAGTTACAACTTCTGTCATAAGAATGAGTGTCTTCTGTTTTCTCTTCTTCATACTACACACTAAAGATTATTTTTACTTTAGTTGGAGATTGAGCATCTTAAGTATGAGTTTTGGTGATTATATTTTTCTTTAGCTAAAATTATCATAAAGTACTTCACTTATTAGCAGCAATTATGTGATAGTCAACTATGTTAAGAAGCAAACATATTTGTCTCCAGTGTAATTATGCACAATTAGAGACAGTGACAACATAAATAACAGCAGAGATAATATAATATTGTAATAATATAAAATAAAAATTGAATTTTTTATTGGATAAAATAAGAATCCAGATTTTGTTTACTAATTTGAGTCAACAAATGCCAAAAAGTTAGGCTAGCCCAACAATCCAAAATTAGATATATAAAACAACTCCCAGAAATAGTATCACTCTAAAATTCTTCAGACACATTAGACCTTCAAAACAGAATTGCAGAATGTAGATACTATGCCAGCAGTTATGCTCTGCCTCTAGAAAGATTATAATAGTCATTGATTTCCAAATGCACATTGTGGAAGTAAATTTAGAGTTGATCTGGAATATGACAACCTTATTTTATAGATTATAAAACCAAAAATCTTAGAATTGGAAAAATTCATACCTTCCTTTTATATAAGTGAAAAGAAAAGCTCAGAAAGTAAAAGCAGTCACACATGTATGGAAGAAAACATTTTAGAACCCAGATTTCTTGATATCAAGTTAGTGTGGAACCAGGATATGATTTCAGACATTGTACGCATTCTTAACTACTACATTATACTGCCTCTTGACAAAGAAAAAGTATACATGGTTATTAAAGATAAAAAGGTTAATTTCAGTTACCATAAAAGATATGTAAATTAAAATAAGAGGAAATCACAGTTCACAGTTACAAAGTCACTGTGAACACTGAATAAATGTATACTGAGCCATTGCTCCTGGAGGAAATAAAGGATCAGGTTCCTGCAAGCTTTTGGTCACAACATTTTCTTCAACTGATAAATATATAACTTTATTTAATCATATGCAGTGTTTCTTTATAATAAAACACTAGCTGAGAACATTATCCTGACGCTGGGTAACATGACCATAAATTTCTTGGCCCTTCAACCTCACAACAATGCTGTCTACTATGCTTCTTTTAATCAGTCATCATCTCATGAATCCACAAATTTAGCTGCCTTTCCCTCTTTCCCATAGCTTCGTCATGAACTGTAGATGTTACTTTTGCATTTTCCAGAGCAGCCTCACGTACAGATCAGTGAATTTCCTCTCCGTTTCTCTGGATATATAGTACTGTTGATTCATTAACATTGCACTCACAGCCAACAGCACTGTAACTCGAGCCTGGATGAAGCTTATCTAGCATGCGTATTTTCTCTGGAAGGCACATCCCAGCTTTCTTACACATGGGAACTGTAAACAGCATTTCAGCCTACACTAGGGGACCATTTAAACAGCAAAATTACCAAACAAAAGCACAAAAATGTGGAAATTGTGGCACTAAATTGACTGTGAAAAAGACATTTGTTTACAGTATGAAAGTTGAAACAAGAAAGCAGAGGATGGCCTTGTTTGACCATATGTGACTCAAAATTTTCACCACTCTGCACATGTCCACAAACAACCAGGAAAGTGCCCTGAGTATTGACTTTAAAATTGCAAATAAACTTTAAAGAGTAAGCAAATTCACAAATACAGAATTCATGAATAATTAGGATTGACTGTATATTGACAAGGATTTCAAAAGATCGATAAGACTAGTGTTGGCAAGGATGGGGGCAGTGGACATACTCCAGTGCTGGAGTTTGCCTTCTGAAATAGGACAGAATTTAACGAGGCCAACTTGGAAATATGAATCAGAAATTTAAAAACTGTTCATATACTGTGAGAATTTTATGTGGTAGCCAGATTGGCAGCCTGGATGGAACAAAAAGGCTGAACCTTCCCTGAGTAAGAGAGAATTCCTCCTACCTGACGGCCTTTGAACTTGGACGACAGTTTTTTCCTGCCTTCGGACTCGAATTAAAACATTGACTCTTCTTGGGTCTTGAGCCTGCCGGCATTCTGACTGGAAACACAAACTTGACTTTTGGGTTTTCTACTTGCAGAATCAACCTGCAGATTTTGAGAATTCTGAGGCTTCATGATCTTGTGAGCCGATTTTTTATAATAAGTCTCTTTCTACATATAAATCCTATTGGTTCTGTTTCTCTGGAGAACTCTAGCACATATGCTTTGTTCTTGGAGTTGTACTTCTAGGAATATATCTCAAGAAATTAATCATACAGTAGATAGATAGATAGACTGATAGATTGATAGAGATATATATATCTTTTACATAATAAGGTTTATAGAAATATTATTATAATAGCAATGAGTTAGAAAGAACCTAAACATCCACGAAAAAGGTTTTTGTATGTCATACTGTGCTGCGATATAAAAAATTATGATATTGGTATATTTATTTACATAGGCCATTACAAAATATTACGCTAAAAAATGATTACTAGCTACCATACACAGTATAATTACATTTTAAAAATATATGTGAACATATACGCATAGAAAGAAGTCTTAACAGAAGTGGTTATCTTGAGTGGTAGGAATCTGGGTAAATTCTGTTTTTATTACCTACTACATATGTATATTTTCTTTTTCTTCTATAATGAACATATATTAGTGTGCTGCTCAAAAAGAAAAGAAGCCCATGATGGACAAAAGACTATGTGACGTGGTAGAAAGAACTCTAGGTTTGATGTCAGGTGACCTGGGTTCTAAACCCAAACCTTCACTAACTTGAGACAGTAGCTTAACTACCCTGGTCCTCCTTTTCTCATCTATAATATCATAGAACTGAACTAGGTGATCTCTAAGGCCTCTTCCAGTACCACACTCAGCCTTCCCCAGGCCCATGTTTCTTCGGATTCTTTGGTGAAGGTTCTACGTGTTGGTACCCTCATGATTTCAACTCAGGGATATGAGGGAACACAAAAAGAACAACTTCTGCACAGTGGCTGTTGGGACATTCCCAACCTGTAACCCTATCTGAACCCTAATTTGGCTCGATCCTGAGCTTGTGATAGCAGAATGGAGGGATATAGATCAGACATGACTTTGCATTATTTGGTGGCATTGCCCAAGTATCCTAGAAAGAGACGGACAGTATATAGTAAAAAGAACATGGATGTTGGTGTTTGAATTCCCACTCAAGCACTTACTAATTCTGAGGAGGATTTTCCTCACCAGTTACAAAGAGACTGTTCTAAGTACTTCAAGAGTTCTTACGAATTCTCAATTCACTAAAGTAGCAAAAGTGCATAGTACAAAATAGGCAGACACTCGAAAAAAAATAAGTAATTGTTTCCTTTTCTTCTTCCTTTCACAGATGACACATTCTAGAATCAGGCTGATTCCAGGGAAAATGGGAAAAGGGAAGTAAGTTTTCTTCATAACTGTCCTAAGAGCTAGAGGTAATCTTGTTGTTCTACCTAATGATTATATTAGACAGTTGGTAAATTATAGCTTACCATGAATTTATTATCATAGCAGTAAAAAAAAAAAAAAAAAAGCAAGTTAAGCAATAATAGACAGGAAACAAGGATTTAATTTTGGGATCCAATTTGGAGCACAGGTAAGGTGATATAGGAGCCTAATATTTCATTCATCTAATGAAATATCTCCAGGCTTGGTAGTGATTAGATGCAGAGTCATTTCCTGGCCCCTGTAGTAGATAATAGCTCTGACACTGTGTCCTTTAACAAAGCACCAGAGGAACAGCTCAATATACTCCAAGAGGAACAAATCACACCTGTCCAACCTACACGGGTCCTGGATTCTGCCCACAAAAGCACTGACATAATCTGATCTTATTTTACTCAAGAATTCTCATGGGATCTTAGGGTAAGAGGTTATTGTTTTATCCTGAAAACTACTTATTTTCTTTAGAAAGGGAGTTATGCAAACTCATGTTGATGCATAACTGGGAACAAATTATGAGGCCTCTTAGGAACTCAATGAATCTTAGTTTCTCACAGAGAAGAAACCACTTGATTATCCAAAGAGATGATCTAAATGTTCTGTTCCCTGATCCCACTCTGATTTGTGACTACCTCCTAATTCCCTAAAGCTACAGTTTCTTAACTGTGTGCCATCTCAAGGTGGCAGAAGATTTATAGGGGAGCTGTGGAATTTTTACATTTTTAATGGAAACACAGTGATACTGAACATCTGTCAGACAGCCCGTGAATGACAAGCTTGAAGTAATTTTCAGACCACACAACATTCCTTTGGATGACATCATCTTTTAGAAGCTGGGTTTCTGTAGCAAGTACTGCAGAAAAATTAATGAGGAACAGGAAGTGAGGATAGTGGGATCCAGCCTGACTCCAAGGTTTGAGAAGTTGTGCAGTACCCAACAGATGCACACATCCCATTTGGAGGTAATTGTGGTTATTCAAGAATGATATAAAATAATTTTTTCTTTCAATTTATGTGTATCACTTTTTCATGTGGCTACTAAACTGCTAGGACATAAATACTTATGAAGTTGTTTGGATCTAACTACTTACACATTGAACTCTCAGGTACTTATTTTGGCCTAAGGATGCTGTGGAAAAAAAGAAATACTGAGACACTAAGGGCCCCATGAATAGAGAAAGTTCGGTAGCCTCTGCCCTGCAGCCCTCTTCCATCTTGTCAGTATGGCTCAGGTCAATATTTTATATTCAAAGGCATATCTATCACAATATGCTGCCCGAGGAGGTGGGTATTCCCTTTCATCGAAGTAGAGAAAGTTAAAATAAATTTTAGGTCATTAAGATCTTGTCAGCCTACTGAGGATGCCTGCTATAGTTCGTGTTAAATATTTATCACCTGAGGACAGCCATCTGTTCTTTCCAATTCTCATTTGGCCTCCGTCTCCTCTCTTCCTGCCAAAAGTATTAGATGCTTGATGGTTTGATTTCCAAAATCAGGATGCTTTGGGGTTGCCTCTTGTATGTGTTTATTTATAGCAATATTTGTTCTGTCTGACCTGCTTTCTGCATTTCTCAAAACATCCACATTTCATAAATGTACTATTAAATTTCTCATGATGTTGCAAGCTACAAGCACTCTAAAATAATTATTTCTCCTTTCTGCTTAAACTGGAAAGCTGGAAAATAAGTATTCAGACTTTATCAGTCACTCATGTTAGTGATAAGGCACAGAAACTCCAAGTTATAATTGCACACTAGGAATCTGGCGCTTTTCTCTATTTTCTCAATATTCATTCTCTCCGGGAGAACCCCTCTGACCTTATTGTTACCACAGGACAATATCTGTGAAGATGGCTCCCAAATCTCTCTCTCTCTTATCCTGTCTTCTGAATTGCAGCCACACATTCTAAATTGCCTAGATATGCCACAGCCCCCCACCAACTTTCCTCTCATGCTGCTCTTCTTTCCTCCTTCCTTTGCAACCAACTCAGGCTCAAAATTTTGTTTACCTTTTCCTCCTTATTTCTCCTTCCCAACAACCAAAGGATTTCAAGTCTTAGCAATCTTATCTCTTCATCCGTCCTCTACTCCCATGGCAACTTCCCTGGTTTAGGCTTTTATTTCTTCTTACGCCAGTTCATTCTCTACAAAGCAGCTAGATCATTTGCTAGATTCAAATCGGCCCGTGTCAACTTTCTCCCAGCTTTATTGAGATACAGTTGACATAAAACAGTATGGAATTTTAAGATGTACAATATAATGATTTCGATATATGTATTTATTGCAAAACGACTACCACAATAAGGTTAATCCACACATATATCACCTCACACAGTTACAATTTGATGCATGTGTGTGTGTGTGGTGAGAATTTTTAAAATCTATTGTCTGAGCAATTTTCAATACAGTATTGTTAACTATAGTCACCATGCTATACATTACATCTCCAGGACTTAGTCATCTTATAACTGGAAGTTTGTACCCTTTGACCTTCACCCATTTCCCCCACCCCTCACCCCCCTGCAACCACCAATCTGTTCTTTGTTTCTAGGAGTTCAGTTTTCTTAGATTCCACATATAAGTGATACCATAAAGTATTTACCTTCCTCTGTATGACATTTCATTTAGCATAGTGCCCTCAGACTTCATCCATGTTGTCACAAATGGCAAGATTTCCTTCTTTTTATGGCTGAAAATACTCCACTGTTTATATATACCACATTTTCTTCATTCATTCATTGTCAATGGACCCATAAGTTGTTTCCATGTCTTGGCTATTGTAAATAATGCTGTCTTGTCACATTTATATTTTAGATTTTCTGGCCTTGATCTTGCATGATTTGACCCCTGCTTATCTCACATGTTTCATCTCAAACCTCTTATCATCTCCACTAATAACAGCTCTGGCCTTTTTCCAGCTGCTCAAATATTCACCCTCCCAAACTCAGAGTCCCTCTACCTAGAAAATTCCTACTTTGTTCTCCCTCACCTTTTCTTTGTGGGATAGTGTTAGATTTAAACTGACCTCTGCTTAAATTCTATCCTCTTCTCTAGGAGTTATGGATGCAAGGCAACATAAATCAGCTCCCATTCACCCACCACTGCCCCACTCCACCTCCAGGAAAGAAAAAGTGCTCTGTTTAAGTTTTGCTCCAGCTGCATTCAAATTTGGAGGCCACCGCAGTTTAAATATAAAGCTCTCGTGGTATAATGACCCGAGTTAGCCGCAACAACGACAAACCCAAGTGTAGGCTGATTGTAAAAAAAGAAATCTTAAAAGTACTTAAAGAAAACATGAACAAAATCTTTTCCTAAGCTTTTAACGGGAAGATCTGCCTTACCATGCTTTGTAACTTAGCAACCAAAGAAGAAAATAACGACAGATTGTCTTAGTGAAATATTTGCTTTGAATATATTCTGCAGTATATATTAAAGTATCTCCTTATTTATTCATTCATCACCTTATATTACTGAATCTCTACTGTGTTCTAGGCCTTGTGCTGGCTCCAGAGTCAGTTCATTTTGAGGCAAGGGAGCTGGCCCTCTGTATTCTAGTATCAGTCAGTGTGATTGGCTATGGGTTGCCCCAGGGTTGGAAGGCTCAAGTGTAACCTCCCAGACAAGATGCTCTTGTATCTCAAAGGTCAGTATTTGGAGAAGGTTGCAGTTTTGAGTGCTTAGCAATCCAAACTCACAACAGCTGTGGGATGAACACACCAGCCTTGTAAAGGTACATGGGACACTAACAGCTTTCACTACAAGGCGTAAATGAAAAAGCTGAAATCTTGGAAGCCCCGAAATGGTACACTTCTGGGGTAGGCATGGGTGTGATTAACATAAGCATTACTGCAGGAGTAAGCAAGGATGTATTATATTGTGCAGAACTAGTTTTAGCTCATTTTAACACAGTGTGGCAGCAACAGAAGAGATGGCATCCCCAAACTTGGGTGAACTTTCTATGGTCGTCTCTCCTTGAGACATTTGGAAGCAAATCTGGGTTCCTTAGGCTGGGTAAGCTCCTGGGGTTCTTGATTCATTGGGAAACAAAGAGGGATAATAAACTTTTTGAAAACCTATTACATGAGGGTTCAGATGATTTCACTTAAAAAAAGAGAAAGGGCATGAACATACTTGTACTCTTAAGCTAAAGAAGAGTGCTTACAAAATGTGGGTTGCAGAGGAGTTAGTTATGGGCAGGCTGCAGGAGACGCCCTCTAAATTTCTGTTTTTCCCTTCCATGTGGGGTAAGAATTAATAACCTCGGGAAGGAGAAATAGTATCAAGTACCAGGAAGTGTCAATCTTCAGGCCTAGAAATAGGATAGGAAACGCACATGAAAGGGCTCACTAAGATAATTCTCTCCATTTGAGCCAGGATTGTTTACATGTCAAACAAAAACTAATGAATATTTATGTAATTTAGTAAAGATGACGTTAAATATTTCAAAACTAGAAATCTCAGAACCTCTTCAAAATTCTCAGATTTACCTTTTTTTTTTTTTTAGCACTAATAGTAATATTTGAAGTTTAGTGAAAAAATACATGATTTTTCTTAGGTTCATTATTCTTGTTCTTGCTGTTACAAAGCCTTGGTTTTGATGTTTAAAACATGTGGTTACTAGATAACAAATAGCATGAACACTTAGATTTTAAATTTTACTTATTTTTAAATAGATAATAAATTCAGAAGGTGCAACATGGTAAACAGTGAAAGGCAGGGTTGTGCCAGAGATGGCTCACGCTGGATCACAGGGCTGCTGTTAAGTATCTCCTCCCAACTCTCCATGTATGGAGATCACATTAATGTATTGGAGTGGATGCAGCGGGACTATTTACACTACAGAAATTGAAAAACACTATAAATCTAATCCCCCAACCCCACCTACTTGTTGAACATTCACGAGAACACCAAGGTAAAAGATCTCCCCCCTACTTAATTTTCTACCCAGCCTCCTAATTTTGCTCCCCACATACAACTAATATTATTTGGGATTATTGGGATGTCTTCCCAAACATCATTTGGGCATACCAACAATATACTACATGTAATAAATATATACACTTACTTATTTCTCCTTCTGTAACACAAACAGTAACATTTCCTACATGCTGTTCTGCCCCTTTATTTTTCACTTAACAAAGCACGTTGGAATCATATTGTAGTGGTGTATACAGTGTTTCCACTCTTTTTTTATGCTAGCAAGCTAATCCACTCTATGGGTGTACCATAATTTTTATTTAACCCAACATATTGCATCTATAGGCATGTGTATTTTAAATTTTGATGGAGAATGCCAAACCATTTTCCACAAATGTTCCAATTTGCACTCGCCTCAGTGGTGTCTGAAGTATACATTTATAATTAAAATGCATAACTATCCTGTCATATAGTCATATAAAGGTGTTGTTCTGTGTTAGAGAGAAATACTGTTTTCTGTTATTCCTCAATAATTACAGGATAGATACAGATTGCTATTGTTTCAGTAAGTAAAAAGCCTTCTTTGACTAAAAATCTCTTCTGCAACTTCTTTATTCTCACTGGTAGGGCTTTGTGCAAAATGGCTTCACTAAAGCCCTTAGGAAAAATATTTATAAGATTCGACACAAGAGAAGTCTTTTTTGTATTCACTTCTCCAAATGCTTTTTCTATCTCGTTATTGCCACACACAAAAAAAAGTATGAAATGATGTAGAGAACTTAAGTTAGGCAGTGATTTATCAGAAGGAGCAGGAACACACATTTAAAGTGCTCATCTTTAAAGTAAAAGAAGGAACAAGTTTTGTTTTTTTTTTGTTTTTGTTTGTTTATACTGCAGGTTCTTATTAGGCATCACTTTTAAACACATCAGTGTATACATGTCAATCCCAATCCCCCAATTCAGCACACCACCATCCCCACCCCACCGCAGTTTTCCCCCCTTGGTGTCCATATGTCCATTCTCTACATCTGTGTCTCAACTTCTGCCCTGCAAACCGGCTCATCTGTACCATTTTTCTACGTTCCACATACATGCATTAATATACGATATTTGTTTTTCTCTTTCTGACTTACTTCACTCTGTATGACAGTCTCTAGATCCATCCACTTCTCAACAAATGACTCAATTTCGTTCCTTTTTATGGCTGAGTGATATTCCATTGTATATATGTACCACTTCTTCTTTATCCATTCGTCTGTTGACGGGCATTTAGGTTGCTTCCATGACCTGGCTATTGTAAATAGTGCTGCAGTGAACATTCGGGTGCATGTGTCTTTTTGAATTACGGTTTTCTCTGGGTATATGCCCAGTAGTGGGATTGCTGGGTCATACGGTAATTCTATTTTTAGTTTTTTAAGGAACCTCCATATTGTTCTCCATAGTGGCTGTATCAATTTACATTCCCACCAACAGTGCAAGAGGGTTCCCTTTTCTCCACACCCTCTCCAGCATTTGTTGTTTGTAGATTTTCTGATGATGCCCATTCTAACAGGAGTGAGGTGATACCTCATTGTAGTTTTGATTTGCATTTCTCTAATAATTAGTGATGTTGAGCATCTTTTCATGTGCCTCGTGGCCGTCTGTATGTCTTCTTTGGAGAAATGTCTATTTAGGTCTTCTGCCCATTTTTGGATTGGGGTGTTTGTTTCTTTGATATTGAGCTGAATGAGCTGTTTATATATTTTGGAGATTAATCCTTTGTCTGTTGATTCGTTTGCAAATATTTTCTCCCATTCCGAGGGTTGTCTTTTCGTCTTGTTTATGGTTTCCTTTGCTGTGCAAAAGCTTTGAAGTTTCATTAGGTCCCATTTGTTTATTTTTGTTTTTATTTCCATTACTCTAGGAGGTGGATCAAAAAAGATCTTGCTGTGATTTATGTCCAAGAGTGTTCTTCCTATGTTTTCCTCTAAGAGTTTTATAGTGTCCAGTCTTATATTTAGGTCTCTAATCCATTTTGAGTTTATTTTTGTGTATGGTGTTAGGGAGTATTCTAATTTCATTCTTTTACATGTAGCTGTCCAGTTTTCCCAGCACCACTTATTGAAGAGACTGTCTTTTCTCCATTGTATATCTTTGCCTCCTTTGTCATAGATTAGTTGACCATAGGTGCGTGGGTTAATCTCTGGGCTTTCTATCTTGTTCCATTGATCTATGTTTCTGTTTTTGTGCCAGTACCATATTGTCTTGATTACTGTAGCTTTGTAGTAGAGTCTGAAGTCAGGGAGTCTGATTCCTCCAGCTCCATTTTTTTGCCTCAAGACTGCTTTGGCTATTCGGGGTCTTTTGTGTCTCCATACAAATTTTAAGATGATTTGTTCTAGCTCCGTAAAAAACGCCATTGGTAATTTGATAGGGATTGCATTGAATCTGTAGATTGCTTTGGGTAGTATACTCATTTTCACAATGTTGATTCTTCCAATCCAAGAACATGGTATATCTCTCCATCTGTTGGTATCATCTTTAATTGCTTTCATCAGTGTCTTATAGTTTTCTGCATACAGGTCTTTTGTCTCCCTAGGTAGGTTTATTCCTAGGTATTTTATTCTTTCTGTTGCAATGGTAAATCGGAGTGTTTCCATAATTTCTCTTTCAGATTTTTCATCATTAGTGTATAGGAATGCAAGAGATTTCTGTGCATTAATTTTGTATCCTGCAACTTTACCATATTCATTAATTAGCTCTAGCAGTTTTCTGGTGGCAGTTTTAGGATTCTCTATGTATAGTATCATGTCATCCGCAAACAGTGACAGCTTTACTTCTTCTTTTCCAATTTGTATTCCTTTTATTTCTTTTTCTTCTCTGATTGCCGTGGCTAGGACTTCCAGAACTATGTTGAATAATAGTGGTGAGAGTGGACATCCTTGTCTCGTTCCTGATCTTAGAGGAAATGCTTTCAGTTTTTCACCATTGAGAATGATGTTTGCTGTGGGTTTGTCATATATGGCCTTTGTTATGTTGAGGTAGGTTCCCTCTATGCCCACTTTCTGGAGAGTTTTTATCATGAATGGGTGTTGAATTTTGTCAAAAGCTTTTTCTGCATCTATTGAGATGATCATATGGTTTTTATTCTTCAATTTGTTAATGTGGTGTATCACATTGATTGATTTGCGTATATTGAAGAATCCTTGCATCCCTGGGATAAATCCCACTTGATCGTGGTGTATGATCCTTTTAATGTGTTGTTGGATTCTGTTTGCTAGTATTTTGTTGAGGATTTTTGCATCTATATTCATCAGTGATTTTGGTCTGTAATTTTCTTTTTTTGTAGTGTCTTTGTCTGGTTTTGGTATCAGGGTGATGGTGGCCTCATAGAACGAGTTTGGGAGTGTTCCTTCCTCTGCAATTTTTTGGAAGAGTTTGAGAAGGATGGGTGTTAGCTCTTCTCTAAATGTTTGATAGAATTCACCTGTGAAGCCATCTGCTCCTGGACTTTTGTTTGTTGGAAGATTTTTAATCACAGTTTCAATTTCATTACTTGTGATTGGTCTGTTCATATTTTCTGTTTCTTCCTGGTTCAGTCTTGGAAGGTTATACCTTTCTAAGAATTTGTCCATTTCTTCCAGGTTGTCCATTTTATTGGCATAAAGTTGCTTGGAGTAGTCTCTTAGGATGCTTTGTATTTCTGCGGTGTCTGTTGTAACTTCTCCTTTTTCATTTCTGATTTTATTGATTTGAGTCCTCTCCCTCTTTTTCTTGATGAGTCTGGCTAATGGCTTATCAATTTTGTTTATCTTCTCAAAGAACCAACTTTTAGTTTTATTGATCTTTGCTATTGTTGTTTTCTTTGTTTCTATTTCATTTATTTCTGCTCTGATCTTTATGATTTCTTTCCTTCTGCTAACTTTGGGTTTTGTTTGTTCTTCTTTCTCTAGTTTCTTTAGGTGTAAGGTTAGATTGTTTACGTGAGATTTTTCTTGTTTCTTTAGGTAGGCTTGTATAGCTATAAACTTCCCTCTTAGAACCGCTTTCGCTGCATCCCATAGGCTTTGGGTCGTCGTGTTTTCATTGTCAATTGTCTCTAGGTATTTTTTTATTTCCTCTTTGATTTCTTCAGTGATCTCTTGGTTATTTAGTAACGTATTGTTTAGCCTCCATGTGTTTGTCTTTTTTACGTTTCTTTCCCTGTAATTCATTTCTAATCTCATAGCGTTGTGGTCAGAAAAGATGCTTGATATGATTTCAATTTTCTTAAATTTACTGAGGCTTGATTTGTGACCCAAGATGTGATCTATCCTGGAGAATGTTCCGTGCGCCCTTGAGAAGAACGTGTAATCTGCTGTTTTGGGATGGAATGTCCTATATATATCAATTAAATCTATCTGGTCTATTGTGTCATTTAAAGCTTCTGTTTCCTTATTTATTTTCATTTTGGATGATCTGTCCATTGGTGTAAGTGAGGTGCTAAAGTCCCCCACTATGATTGTGTTACTGTCGATTTCCTCTTTTAGAGCTGTTAGCAGTTGCCTTATGTATTGAGGTGCCCCTATGTTGGGTGCATATATATTTATAATTGTTATATCTTCTTCTTGGATTGATCCCTGGATCATTATGTAGTGTCCTTCCTTGTCTCTTGTAACATTCTTTATTTTAAAGTCTATTTTATCTGGTGTGAGTATAGCTACTCCAGCTTTCTTTTGGTTTCCATTTGCATGGAATATCTTTTTCCATCCCCTCACTTTCAGTCTGTATGTGTCCCTAGGTCTAAAGTGGGTCTCTTGTAGACAGCATATATATGGGTCTTGTTTTTGTATCCATTCAGCCAGTCTATGTCTTTTGGTTGGGGCATTTAATCCATTCACGTTTAAGGTAATTATCGATATGTATGTTCCTATGACCATTTTCTTAATTGTTTTGGGTTTGTTTTTGTAGGTCCTTTTCTTCTCTTGTGTTTCCCACTTAGAGAAGTTCCTTTAGCATTTGTTGTAGAGCTGGTTTGGTGGTGCTGAATTCTCTTAGCTTTTGCTTGTCTCTAAAGCTTTTGATTTCTCCATCAAATCTAAATGAGATCCTTGCCGGGTAGAGTAATCTTGGTTGTAGGTTCTTCCCTTTCATCACTTTAAGTATATCATGCCACTCCCTTGTGGCTTGCAGAGTTTCTGCTGAGAAATCAGCTGCTAACCTTATGGGAGTTCCCTTGTATGTTATTTGTCGTTTTTCCCTTGCTGCTTTCAATAATTTTTCTTTGTCTTTAATTTTTGCCACTTTGATTACTATGTGTCTCGGCGTGTTTCTCCTTGGGTTTATCCTGTATGGGACTCTCTGCGCTTCCTGGACTTGGGTGGCTATTTCCTTTCCCATGTTAGGGAAGTTTTCGACTATAATCGCTTCAAATATTTCCTCTGGTCCTTTCTCTCTCTCTTCTCCTTCTGGGACCCCTATAATGCGAATGTTGTTGCGTTTAATGTTGTCCCAGAGGTCTCTTAGGCTGTCTTCATTTCTTTTCATTCTTTTTTCTTTAGTCTGTTCCGCAGCAGTGAATTCCACCATTCTGTCTTCCAGGTCACTTATCCGTTCTTCTGCCTCAGTTATTCTGCTATTGATTCCTTCTAGTGTAGTTTTCATTTCAGTTATTGTATTGGTCATCTCTGTTTGTTTGTTCTTTAATTCTTCTAGGTCTTTGTTAATCATTCCTTGCATCGTCTCAATCTTTGCCTCCATTCTTATTCCGAGGTCCTGGATCATCTTCACTATCATTATTCTGAATTCTTTCTCTGGAAGGTTGCCTATCTCCACTTCATTTAGTTGTTTTTCTGGGGTTTTTTCTTGTTCCTTCATCTGGTACATAGCCCTCTGCCTTTTCATCTTGTCTATCTTTCTGTAACTGTGGTTTTTGGTCCACAGGCTGCAGGATTGTAGTTTTTCTTGCTTCTGCTGTCTGCCCTCTGGTGGTTGAGGCTATCTAAGTGGCTTGATGGGAGGCTCTGGTGGTGGGCAGGAACAAGTTTTTTAAAATAACTTTACTGTACATCTGGCAAAAGAATCAATATCTGGCTTTTGCAGGAGCAATCCCATAGTGAAAATAAAGTCACTCACCCTTGTAGCTTTAAACAACAAGCTTCTACGCCTAGGGAGAAAAGGGCATTTTCTAGAGAAGCTTTAAAAAATAATGAGAAGTGGAAATTACTCATGTTCCATTCTCTTAAAGGTCTTGTTTCTTGAAAATGAATAATTAATGCGCCATTCCTAATATCCAAGACCTTAAATAATTCTTCACAAAGTTTACTAAACAGTCAAGACTGAAGTGCACGTTAGCCGAGAAAATTAAGAGGGAGAGAGAGAGAGAGAAAGTGGGAGAAAGACTGCACTTCATAAAGTATTATTTAAATTGAAGACCTCAAGCGGGCAAAATGCCAATGGAGTTGTTAGAATAAGCTTTTCAAAAGCTACAGGCAGGTAACCAAAGGAAAGATACACAATATTTTCTTTAAATGAAATAAGATGAAACACAAAGAGGGAGAAGTCAACATTTCACAACCACCAGTAACCTTTAGCTTGTGTCATCTAAGCCTCTGATTCCACCATACTAGGTTCTTTGAAAATCTGCAGTAGCTATTAAAATGAAAAAGTAGACAACGATGCTCATAGCATTAGCTAACAGAAGCTGCTGCGTTTCTTGCATCTAAAGGCACTTGCATAGATGCTTAAATGAAACCCTCTCTGTTCTCACGATCATGCGTTTTGTTGCATTGACTCCGGAAACCTATGGTCCAGCCCTCAGGATAAAGGTTCCCTTTACACCTGTATCTCACAGGATTCCTTTTACTGCAGCGTGTGTCCATTTCTTGCCTTCTATGTATAAAAATGTATTTATAAAAGTTTATTTGGAGCATCTGAGCCACCAAAAGAAGTTCAGAAGCAGGAAGTTGAAAATGCACATATGAGGCTCAGATACTGTTCACGGAACTCCTCAACATAAAGGTCACAGTTAAAATATGTGGTGAGGCAGGATGAGGGGAGGAGAATAATGAAATAAAAATTACAAGGGAGAGGGAGCCAATGAACAAACCAGGGGAGACCAAGGGGAATTTGCTACTTTGGAAAGCAGCTGGCAGAGGCAGCCTAGCAGGGGGTCGTCTGTGGAGCCTGAGCCAGTCCTCAACCCTTTCTCTGCTTCAGTTCCCCCATCTGTAAATGGGGGGGGGGCTGTCTAGATCTGATACCCTATGCTCTCCGATTCCATGCTTGTGTGGGTATGTGAAAGGGAGGAGGATGGAGCTGAAAGGCATGCCTAGGAATACTAATTTCCTCCTTCCCCTCTGACATGAGCTGAGGCATAAATGAGCTGCTCCCCAAGCATTCGTCCCCATGTCCTAGCCCTCTTGCAGTGAGGTGGAGCCATTGGCCTAGATCCGGCCAATGAGCTGTGAAAAACTCCTGTGTTATTTACAGGCTGAAGTATAGAAGAGCCCAGGGATGGCCTTCCAGTCGTCTCCCTCCCAGAACGAATGCCATAGCCGAGGTCCCTGAATGAGGAAGTTGGGGCAGAGGTCTCTACCGACCTATATGAGATATGCAATATAAATGAGAATAAATCTTTGCTGTGGTTGTTGCATATATATCAGGCATACCTCATTTTATTGTGCTTCACTTTATTGCATTTTTTATGAACTGAAGGTTGTAGCAACACTGCATTGAGCAAGTCTATCAGTGCCATTTCTCTGACATCTTTTACCCACTTAGTGTCTGTGCCATATATTGCTAATTCCTGCAATACTTTGAACTTTTTCATTATTATTATGTGTGTTATGCTGATATGTGATCCATGATCACTGATGTTACTACTATGACTAGACGAAGGCTCAGATAATGGTTAGCATTTTTCAGCAATAAATTATTTTTTAATTAAAGCATGTACATTTTTTTAGACATAATGCTATTGCACACTTAATAGAGTACAGTATGATGTAAACATAACTTTTATATGCATTTGGGAAACCACAATATTTGTGTGACTTCCTTTATTGATATTCGCTTTATTTCAGTGGCCTGGAACCAAACATGCAATATCTCAGAGGTATGCCTGTGTATGTGTATATATGCATATATAGGTGTGTGTATATGTATATACATATATATGTATTTATATGTATTTATATGTATATATATGCATATATATGTATATATGTATATAGGCAGACACTTATCTTACCTGATAAGACAGCAAAACAGTAAACAATGGATAAAAGAAGTGTTTGAACATATGTGAATGAAGAGAAAGGAAACAGAAAAAGAAGCTAAGTTACATGGTAAATGAGGAAATGACTTGTAGAAAGAGACTATGAACAGAATATTCTAGAAAATTGGTCAGACCTGGTGGGAACCACTGTTCTGTATGCTATCAAGGGACTCTCCAGGGTGGACCCCTGTAAATCCACCTTGGCAGAAAATCCACAAAAAATAAATAAGTCTGAGTTTAGTGGGGGAGGAGAACATTAAGAACATTAAATGGTTAATCATCTTGTGTTTCATGTGTTGGTTCAGAATTCAAATGTCTTTTTTTTTTTTTTTTAAATGTTCATTCTTTCACTCATTTCCAGCTGAAGCACAGTAACCACGATATTGGCATTCAGGGGAACGACTGCACCTCAGGGGAACCTGTTCAAAATGAAAACTCAGAAATGGGGTGGTGAGAACATGTCTTCAGAGACCTCATCTAAAAATGCTAAATATAAGAGGACAAGGCTAGCTTCTGGAGAAAGAATCACTAAAAAAAATAGTGTTACTTCAAAAGAGGTGTTGCTTCCACACTGTGAGCAGTCATTTTCTCTGTCTAGCAGGAAGTTGGAAACGCAGATCTGAGGCGTAGATACAGAGAGATCTGGAACTCTTCAACAACGAAGGTCACAGTGGGGCACACGCTCTTCTTTATGCAACACCCATTCTGATACCTATCTTGCTTGTCTTGTTCTATAGACCAGGCACCCTCTGGCTAGCACTCCACATGTGGCCTGGTTCCAACAGCAATGAGAAGCAGCTGCCAGTCACAGGAAGAAGTCGTTTTACTACAGGCAGGCATGGTGGAGAGGTCCCTGGTCTTCTAGGATAGCTGCAGCTGAGTTTCTGGCATCCCTTCCTCTGCATCCTGTAGTATGAGTGATAAGAATGGTGACTATGGCTGCTATTGGTCTTTTCTGCTGGCTTTGTTGCTGCTGATTTTACATCTCAGCCTAGTTCCCAGGAATCCTGGAGCTCCTGTGAGTTTCCCAAGACTGTTTTATGAGTCTCTTTATGTTTAAGTTAGTTGGAGTAGATCCTAGTCTGCAGCTAGGAATAAATTACCTAAGGAAATAGTGAAATGAGAGATCCAAGGTAAAGACATTGGGGAAATTGCTAAAGCAATATCTGAGAGGAGGAGGTGAAGTAGAAAAGTCTAGAGTGCTTGTCCTATCCCCAGGTGAGATTCAAGTTTATACACTATTCTGTCATTTGAGAGAGGATGGGTGTCTGGTCCTAGTTGGTCTCTGGCTGGCTATCTCATCCTCTATGTCCCCCGTCCCCCTCGTTTGGCCCAGGAGAAGACAGTCTACAAGGCTGTAGACTTGTCAGGTGCTGTCAGGTACCCTTCTTCACTTGTTACTGATAATAGCAGACTGGCCATCACTGCTGATTACAAGATCTCTGCTCTCTGCAGCTCCCTGGTCCCAGATCCACTCCTCTTCTTTTTCCCTGCTCCTCTGAGCATTTCAGAGCCTTATGTGGGTCCCAGAAATTCTCAGGGGCTTCTTCCATGCCTCGTTTGTGTGAGGGGTACCCTTCAAAGCTGCTCTCAGACCCAGAGCCCTGGAAACTCTGTCCAGCTACTGCCAGCGTGGCATGTGCAATCCAGAGCCATGGGAACTGGGAACTCTCTGGAGGCTCGTCACTTCCCCAGGAAATGGTCAGGCAGTGAGCACCAGACTGGATATTCTGTTTGAATGATAATTCCATTGTCCCCACCCCTCCTCTTTCCTGAACCTCAAATCAAGTTGGAGAAGCCAAAAACCGATGCTTGATGCAGACTTCAAGAAGTCTCGGGTGTGGAGTCAAGATGGCGTACTAAGAGGGTGCGGAATTCACGTCTCCTCACAACTAGGGCACCTAGCAGGCACCGGTGGGGGACAGGAGGAACCCCCAGCGACTGGGTAGGACGTGGGGTGTGGGGGGAGTGAAGGGGGAGGAGAAGTGGAGGTGGGATGGGACTAGTGCCCCTAAGGGGCGGCTGGGGGAGGGGAAGGGATCCCATGCCCGAAGAGGGAAACTGGGGAACCACTGGGAGGGCAGAAGATCAAAAGGGAGCATGGCCAGGTTTCCCCTGCCCACTTGGGACCCCAGGAACCTGCTGAGATCCCGGGCCTGATGCTCTACCCACCGAGGCCCCCTCCAGCCATGTGGGTCCTGAGGGAGTGGGAGGGAGGGAAGGGGGAGCAAAAGTAAAGGCCGGACCTACAGGGACCAGCATCCCTGAGGAGTGGCTGGGGGAGGGGAGGAGTTCCTACACCTGGAAGGACCCACCCACGGTTAGGGGTCCAGCAGAGACAGGGAGACCCTGAAAGAGACAGTGCGGGAGGGGCAGGAAGGAACGGAAGTGAACGGGGCCAGTGCTTTCCCTGTCCACTTAGGCACCAGGGAGCCTGTTGGGCTCCTGGGCCTAATCCTCTGCCCTCGGAGCCTCCCTCCTGCCATGCAGAGCCCAAGCCCCGCCCCTACACCCCCACCCAGGGCCCCACCTCTACACTCGGAGACCCCCTCCAACGCGCTGGGCCTAAACCCCACCCACACACCCTCACTCAGGGCCCTACCTCCAAACTCCAGAACCTCACACTCCAGAGGCCCTCCTTTCCATGTGCTGCCTCTCCCCTTCCACACAGGTCCTAAGCAGAGGCCCCACCCCACGCTCAAACGTCACCAGCCCCCCAACCTAGGTCCCACCCCACCCTAAACCCCACCCCTGCCTAAGTTCCACCCCCGTCTAAACTCCGCCCCCAGAGCCAAGGCTTTTGTTTTTACTTTCTTCCTCTTTTAGATTGGTGTTCTGTTTTACCTTGTTGATTCATTGCTGTTGATTCTTTTATAGTTTTATTTTTTCTAATAAATCTTTTATTTTTCTAATTTTATTTTATTCTTTATACTTTGTTAATGTTCTCTCCCTTTGTCTTGTTCCCCCCCTTTTCCTTTTTCTTTTCTGTTGTGGTTTTATTTTACCTTGTTGCAGTTGTTTCAATTATAGTTTTATTTTTCCTAATATATTTTTTATCTTTATAATTTTATTTTTTAATTCTTTGATATTGTACTGCTCCTTTTCTTCTTTCCTTCTTTCTTTTTTTTTTTTGTACCATGCCATGAAGCTTGTGGGATATTGGTTCCCAGGCCGGAGGTCAGGACCAAACTCCTGTGGTGGGAGCTCCGAGCCCAAACCACTGGGCTAACAGAGAACCTCAGACCACAGGGAATATTAATAGGAGTGAGGCCTCCCAGAGGTCCTCATCTCAGCACCAAGATCCGGCTCCATCCAACTGCCTGCAAACTCCAGTGCTGGACATCCCAGGCCAAACAACCAGTGAGACAGGAATACAGAACCAGCCATCAAAAAAAAGAAAGAAACGACAAAAAAATGTGTTACATACGAAGGAGCAAGGTAAAAACCTACAAGACCAAATAACTGAAGACAAAATAGGCAACCTACCTGAAAAAGAATTCAGAGTAATGGTAGTAAAGATGATCCAGAATCTCGGAAACAGAATGGAGAAAATATAAGAAACATTTAACAAGGATCTAGAAGAATTAAAGAGCAAATAAACAACACAATTACTGAAATTAAAAATACTCTAGAAGGAATCAATAGCAGAATAACTGATGTAGAAGAATGGATACGTGACCTGGAAGACAAAATGGTGGAAATAACTGCCAGGGAGCAGAATAAAGAAAAAAGAATGAAAAGAATTGAGGACAGTCTCAGAGACATCTGGGACAACATTAAACACACCAACATTCAAAATATAGGGGTTCCAGAAGAAGAAGAGGAAAAGAAAGGGCCTGAGAAAATATTTGAAGAGATTATAGTCGAAAACTTCCCTAACATGGGAAAGGAAATAGTCAGTCAAGTCCAGGAAGCACAGAGAGTCCCATACAGGATAAACCCAAAGAGAAACACACCGAGACACATATTAATCAAACTATCAAAAATTAAATACAAAGAAAACATGTTAAAAACAGCAAGGGAAAAGCAACAAATGACATATAAGGGAATCCCCATAAGCTTAACAGCTGATCTCTCAGCAGAAACTCTGCAAGACAGAAGGGAGTGGCAGGACATATTTAAAGTGATGAAAGGGAAAAACCTACAACCAAGATTACTCTACCCAGCAAGGATCTCATTTAGATTCAATGGAGAAATTAAAACCTTACAGACAAGCAAAAGTTAAGAGAATTCAGCACCACCAAACCAGATTTACAACAAATGCTAAAGGAACGTCTCTAGGCAGGAAACACAAGAGAAGGAAAAGACCTACAAAAACAAACCCAAAACAATTAAGAAAATGGTAATAGGAACATACATATCGATAATTACCTTAAATGTAAATGGATTAAACGCACCAACCAAAAGACATAGACTGGCTGAATGGATACAAAAACAAGGCCCATACATATGCTGTGTACAAGAGACCCACTTCAGACCTAGGGACACATACAGACTGAAAGTGAGTGGATGGAAAAAGATATTCCATGCAGATGGAAATCAAAAGAAAGCTGGAGTAGCAATACTCATATCAGATAAATTAGACTTTAAAATAAAGACTACTACAAGAGACAAAGAAGGACACTACATAATGATCAAGGGATCAATCCAAGAAGAAGATATAACAATTGTAAATCTTTATGCACCCAACATAGGAGCACCTTAATACATAAGGCAAATACTAACGGCCATAAAAGGGGAAATCGATAGTAACACAATAATAGTAGGGGACTTTAACACCCCATTTCACCAATGGACAGACCATCCAAAATGAAAATAAATAAGGAAATACAAGTTTTAAATGGCACATTAAACAGGATGGACTTAAGTGATATTTATAGGACATTCCATCCAAACACAACAGAATACACTTTCTTCTCAAGTGCTCATGGAACATTCTCCAAGATAGACCATATCTGGGGTCACAAATCAAGTCTTGGTAAATTTAAGAAAACTGAAATTGAATCAAGTATCTTTTCTGACCACAGTGCTATGAGACTAGATAGATATCAATTACAGGAAAAAATCTGCAAAAAATACAAACACATGGAGGCTAAACAATATGCTACTAAATAACCAAGAGATCACTGAAGAAATCGAAGAGGAAATCAAAAATTACCAAGAAACAAATGACAATCAAAACACAATGACCCGGAACCTATGGGATGCAGGAAAAGCAGTTCTAAGAGGGAAGTTTATAGCAATACAATCCTACCTCAAGAAACAAGAAAAATCTCAAATAAACAACCTAACCTTACACCTAAAGCAATTAGAGAAAGTACAAAAAAACCCCCAAAGTCAGCAGAAGGAAAGAAATCATAAAGATCAGATCAGAAATAAATGAAAAAGAAATGAAGGAAACAATAGCAAAGATCAATAAAACTAAAAGCTGGTTCTTTGAGAAGATAAACAAAATTGATAAACCATTAGCAGACTCATCAAGAAAAAAAGGGAGAAGACTCAAATCAACAGAATTAGAAACGAAAAAGGAGAAGTAACAACTGACATTGCAGAAATACCAAGGATCATGAGAGATTACTAAACAAGCAACTATATGCCAATAAAATGGACAACCTGGAAGAAATGGACAAATTCTTAGAAAAGCACAATCTCCTGAGACTGAACCAGGAAGAAATAGAAAATATAAACAGACCAATCACAAGCACTGAAATTGAGACTGTGATTAAACATCTTCCAACAAACAAAAGCCCAGGACCAGATGGCTTCACAGGCGAATTCTATCAAACATTTAGAGAAGAGCTAACACCTATCCTTCTCAAACTCTTCCAAAATACTGCAGAGGGAGGAACACTCCCAAACTCATTCTATGAGGCCACCATCACCCTGATACCAAAACCAGACAAAGATGTCACAAAGAAAGAAAACTACAGGCCAATATCGCTGATGAACATAGATGCAAAAATCCTGAACAAAATACTAGCAAACAGAATCCAACAACACATTAAAAGGATCATACACCATGATCAAGCGGAGTTTATCCCAGGAATGCAAGGATTCTTCAATATACACAAATCAATCAATGTGATACACCATAATAGCAGATTGAAGGATAAAAACCATATGATCATCTCAATAGATGCAGAAAAAGCTTCTGACAAAATTCAACACCCATTTATGATAAAAAAAACTCTCCAGGAAGTAGGCATAGAGGGAACTTACCTCAACATAATAAAGGCCATATATGACAAACCCACAGCCAATATCGTTCTCACTGATGAAAAACTGAAACCATTTCCTCTAAGATCAGGAACAAAACAAGGTTGCCCAATCTCACCCCTATTATTCAACATAGTTTTGGAAGTTTTAGCCACAGCAATCAGAGAAGAAAAAGAAATAAAAGTAATCCAAATTGGAAAAGAAGGCGTAAAACTGTCACTGTTTGCAGATGACATGATACTATACACAGAGAATCCTAAAGATGCTACCAGAAAACTATTAGAGCTAACCAATGAATTTGGTAGAGTAGCCAGATACAAAATTAATGGACAGAAATCTCTTGCATTCCTATACACTAATGATGAAAAACCTGAAAGAGAAATTAAGGAAACACTCCCATTTACCATTGCAACAAAAAGAATAAAATACCTAGGAATCAACCTAGCTAAGGAGATAAAAGACCTGTATGCAGAAAACTATAAGAAACTGATGAAAGAAATTAGAGATGATACAATCAGATGGAGAGATATACCATGTTCTTGGACTGGAAGAATCAACATTTGTGAAAACGACTATACTACCCAAAGCAATCTACAGATTCAATGCAATCCCTATCAAACTACCAATGGCATTTTTCACAGAACTAGAACAAAAAATTTCACAATTTGTATGGAAACACAAAAGACCCCGAATAGCCAAAGCAATCTTGAGAAAGAAAAATGGAGCTGGAGGAATCAGGTTCCTGGACTTCAGACTACACTACAAAGCTACATTAATCAAGACAGTATGGTACTGGCACAAAAACAGAAATATAGATCAATGGAACAGGATAGAAAGCCCAGAGATAAACCCACACACATACAGTCACCTTATCTTTGATAAAGGGGGTAAGAGTATACAATGGAGAAAAGACTGCCTCTTCAATAAGTGGTGCTGGGAAAACTGGACAGCTACATGTAAAAGAGTGAAATTAGAACACTCCTTGACACCATACACAAAGATAAACTCAAAATGGATTAAAGACCTAAATGTAAGGTCAGACACTATCAAACTCTTAGAGGAAAACATAGGCAGAACACTCTATGACATAAATCACAGCAAGATCCTTTGTGACCCACCTCCTAGAGAAAGGGAAATAAAAACAAAAATAAACAAATGGGACCTCATGAAACTTAAAATATTTTGCACAGAAAAGGAAACCATAAACAAGATGAAAAGACAACCCTCAGAATGGGAGAAAATATTTGCAAATGAAGCAACTGACAAAGGATTAATCTCCAAAATATACAAGCAGCTCATGCAGCTCAATATCAAAAAAACAAACAACCCAATCCAAAAATGGGCAGAAGACCTAAATAGACATTTCTCCAAAGAAGATATACAGATTGCCAACAAACACATGAAAGGATGCTCAACATCACTAATCATTAGAGAAATGCAAATCAAAACTACAGTGAGGTATCAACTCACACCGGTCAGAATGGCCATCATCAAAAAATCTACAAACAATAAAGGCTGAAGAGGGTGTGGAGAAAAGGGAACACTCTTGCACTGTTGGTGGGAATGTAAATTGATATAGCCATTTTGGAGAACAGTATGGAGGTTCCTTAAAATCTAAAAATATAACTACCATATGACCCAGCAATCCCACTACTGGGCATATACACTGAGAAAACCATAATTCAAAAAGAGTCATGTACCACAATGTTCATTGCAGCTCTATTTACAATAGCCAGGACATGGAAGCAAACTAAGTGTCCACCAACAGATGAATGGATAAAGAAGACGTGGCACATATAAACAATGGAATATTACTCAGCTGTAAAAAGAAGTGAAATTGAGTTATTTGTAGTGAGGTGGATGGACCTAGAGTCTGTCATACAGAGTGAAGTAAGTCAGAAAGAGAAAAACAAATACCGTATGCCAACACATATATATGGAATCTAAGAGGAAAAATTGTTCTTAAGAACCTAGGGGCAGGACAGGAATAAAGACGCACACATAGAGAATGGACTTGAGGACACGGGGAGAGGGAAGAGTAAGCTGGGATGAAGTGAGAGAGTAACACTGACATTTATCCACTACCAAATGTAAAATAGCTAGTGGGAAGCAGCTGCATAGCACAGGGAGATCAGCTCGGTGCTTTGTGACCACCTAGAGGGGTGGGATAGGGAGGGTGGGAGGGAGGCTCCAGAGGAATGGCATATGGGGATATATGTATACGTATAGCTGATTCACTTTGTGATACAGCAGAAACTAACACAACATTGTAAAACAATTATACTCCAATAATGATGTTAAAAAAAAAAAAAATGAAATCTAGTTTGAAGATTTCCCATACATTTCCTTGGCATATCAATTAGTACCACCTCTGTGGAAGATAATTTGGCAATATTTAACAAATTTTAAAAACACATGGCCTTGAATGGCAAGTATCCCTTTAGGAGTTTATACTACAGATACATGAGTTTTTAATGAAATTATTCATCATGGGATTGCTTGTAACAGTGAAAATTTGGAAACCGCCTCAGTGACTATCAATATGACACTGGTTAAATAAAAATTATGGTCAATCATGAATGGAATATAATGAAAGTATGAAAAATAATGATGTGGCTTTTCATGTACTGATTTGTAAAATCTCCATGTTATATCTAGAGGGTTACACCAAAACCTATAACATTGATTGACTGTGCAGAGAGGAAGTGGGGGAATAATGTTCAGAAGAGGGAGGAAAAAGTTTCACCAGATATTCTTTTATACTTCTTGACTTTTGAACCATGTGACTGTAAAACCTATAAATACATTTTTTTATCTTCAAAAACATTTGTTTAGTTTTTGAAATAAACCTTTTTTTCCAAAAAAAAGTGTGTATAAATATTATATAATTTTATTAAAAAATTGGTCCAAGTTGAGCAACTATTTTGGAATATCTACCTTCCCCTGAAGCTGCGACTGCTTCGGTTTTAATGAGAGAAGAGCCTCAGGGCAAAGAGAAGCACTATGAATTCCTCAGAATAAGCACTTACTGGTACCAGTTTAATGTTTTTAAAAATGCCATCTCTTTTCATATGGTCAGTAGTTGGGATTTGCATCACTCTTTACTCAGATCTCTGTGTGTTAAGTGTTTCTCCTTAGTTCACCTCAATATTTACATTAAAACTCTTTCTAGACCTGTCATTCTACAGTTTTTGTAGATTCCACAAATTATATCACTTACATATTAAATGACAGCCACAAGGCAATCTTTTGGTGGTTTTCAGACAATTAATAGCAGCTCTCAGTTTTATAGAGTGTTTAGCATGTACCAAGCAGGCTCTAGACCTTTTGCTGTATTTGTTTGTTTAATCATTACTATAACCCTATTAAGCAAGTACTGTTATTAAGTTTTTCCAGATGAGGAAACTGAAGCACAGAGATGTTCACCAAGGTCCCCAAAATAAGAAGTGATGGAAGGAGGATTCAAACCTTAGATCCTGCTCCAATAATGATGATGGTTATGATAACTAATACCTACAGAGCACTAACTATGTATCAGGCACTGTCCTAAACTTTTTTCCATGGATTAATGACGTTTTGAGGAATTAACCAATTTAATCCTTACACCAGTTCTATGGGTGGGTACTGTTATCCTCCCATTAGATATGAGGGCATTGTCTTAGTCAGTTCTGGTTTCTATAACAAAACCATAGACTGGGTAGCTTAAACAACCAACATTTATGTCTCTGAGTTCTAGAGGCTGGGAAGTCCAAGATCAAGGTGGAGGCAAATTTGGTGTCTAGTGAGAGCCTGCTTCTTGGTTCACAGATGGAGGTCTTTTCATTGTGTCCTTACATGGTGGTGGGGGGGGGGGGCAGGGCATAAACATTCAGTCCATAGCAGGTATCAAGGCACAGAAATTTATCACATCCTTAACCACTATGATATAGTGTTTCATCACAAACAAACCCATGAAACAAATAAGTTTATCTCCATCTTTCAGTGAAATTTCCTAGTTCGCATATAGTAATGAGTAATGGAGACAGGGTTTGAACCCAGCCCTGTCAGCCTTCTACAATCCGGGTTCTTCCCATGACACCACTGTGCCCTCCCTAAAGAAAGGTCCTTGGAGCCCACAGCAGACCAATGGGGGTCTTGCACCAACCAGCTGTTTGTTTTTTCCACGTTGTCTAACCTCTCTTAGCTTTAATGGGCACAGTTTTGAAAGGAGAGAGGAGAACCAGAAGGTCTCTACAAACACTGACAAGCCCAGAAGTTTTGCCACCTGACTTTCCTACTCCATCCCTTCTCTAAGTTTAGAAATTCTAGACAAAAAAAATCTCCATTAACTTCATACTCTGACACTATGAAACTCTGGGAAAATGAGTTCTGAGCATTTAAGAGCAAAGTTTGAAGTTACAGAAGAGAATTAACATTTGGCCCTGGGTTCAAACCCTGATACACCTGTGTATCAGCTGTACCCTACTCAACACCCCTCCACCACCACAGTCCTGGGCCTCTGCTCAAGCTGAACCTTCCGCTTCAGGCCTTCTGCCTCCCTTTCTTCTTTGAGGGCCCAAGTCTGTAGGGTTCTTCTAGATCCTTTTAACTGTCTCCTCTGTGAATCCTCCCTGTTCTCTCCTCTCTCCATACTGGAAGCAATCTTTCTTGCATCTGGCTTAATTTTCTTTCTAAACGCTAATGGAGGTCAAAAGCATAGAGATCACTGCCATTTCATTTATTTTGGGCTACCATGCTAACCCTTTTCCTGGTCAAAAAAATTCTTCATTATCTCAGGTCATTTTGCCTGCTACCCTGGAAGCCCATCTTAATTTTTTACATGTGAAACCTATAACGAGGTTAATTCCTTAACAAGCAAAATAATCCCACTTCCTTTGACCTTTTCTAAAAGGGCATTTTCCCCCCTATTAATATCTTGGTTGTCCTTCTCTGCCTCTCTCCAACTTTTCTCTCTCCCCATCCCTCTCAAACCCTCTCTCTCAATCTCTCTCCCTCCCTCCCTTCCCTCTTCCCTCCTTCCTCTCCTCCCTCTCAATCTCTCTCTCTCTCCTTCTTCCTCTCTTTCTTTTTAAATCTGTAAATTCAATTAAATTTAGCAAGTATTTGTTGAAGTCCAGCTAGGTACAGGACTCTATTAGTGGTATTATAAAGATTAAAAAATTTAGAAATCATCTCTCCCCTCGGGGAATTTAACAATCTATTTGGAAAGAAATATGCAAAAACTAATTATGACACAATACAGCCTAAGACATGTTTGGGGAACTGGAGATTAATCTTTCAAAACAAATAATGCAATACACACACAAACGCCATCTTAAAAACAAGCTAAAGAAATGTATAAAACATTGAAAAATAGTTATTAGTTCTACTAAAAGAGAACTCAAGATACAAATTAGTTATAATTTGAAAGTTCTTCCAACTTTAATAAAACAGAAAACAAGTCCATTGGTATTGTTAGTTCAAAGAACTAATCAGATAAATTTATATCTAAAAGATAAAGTGCCTTTCTTCCATAGTTATTTAAGCAAAAAATTAGTGTAACTTTCATTTATGGTATAAAATTTCTTTTTTTTTTTTAGGTTGGCCAGGAATTAAGCAGAATTTTAATGGACCCCAAGTGCTCTATGACTAAGTTCATAGTATAATGTTTGCTTCATATGGAAGGGCTTCCAAGGGAGCAGTACAGTGAAATGGTGAGAAGGTATCTAGCATCCCGGGGAGTCCAGTAGACATTCTTTACTCTAACAGGCCAAAGACTAGCTTATTATTTCCCCCGGCTTGTATTCTCACATTCTAGAACAGGCAACTTTAAAATCTTTGGAATCTAAGCAATGGTAGAGACTTCAGTGACTCATCTTGGCCAGAGGTATGCTCTCATATGTCAGATGAACCCTCACTGAGGCTAGTCTCCTTCCCTGGCAGTGCTAAAGGCAATTTCATTCATTTCTTTGTTTCAAATGAATTCTTCCATACTTTATAACCACCACCACCACCACAGAAAAACAGGTCTTCATACACCTGTTAATACATTAGGTGAATGACATAATCAGTGTACTGATTTACTTTTGTATTGAAGAAATAGAAATAGTCCAAATGACACTGTCTAGCATTTCTAGCAACTGGTATTATAACATTTTTGTTGTTTTTTGTTACCAAGATCAGAACATGTCTCAAACATTAGACAGTATGCTTATTGAAATAAATCAAAATAATACAAAAATGTGGTTTAAGCACACACATGTAAACATAAATAATTATACACATATATAAGTGGAGAAAGAAGCATCAGAAGAAGAGAGGTGGTCATTCCACCCACCCCTTACTTTACAAACAAAATCCTACTATCGTATTGGCTTACATTTTTTTTCTTAGCATAACCAAAAGCCTACATTTTAAAATATCTCACACATTGCAAAGTTACTTAATACAAAACTTAGTGAGCAACTGCTCTACTGAAAACAATTTTGGAAAATGATTGTCACTATAATGGTGTTATTTACCTGTCATGTCAATAACACACATATTTATAATGTTCCAATTCATCAGCTTGGAAATTCCAAAGGGCATTTAAGTGAAACATAGCAGAGCTCTCACATTATTAACAACAACAGAAAACATAAATATAACCCTCTCTTTCATCCAGGGTGTCCTTAGGAAGATTTGCAATGCATTTTATTATTATATTCACATAAACTATGCAAAAGGAAATTTTAAGTAGAACGTAGAGGTTTGATTTATTTCTACTCCTTTTCAACACTGTCTTCCGATGTGGTTTTGAAATAATGAGTAACACTATATTTTAGTCAATAAAACCAATATTCTGTTTTTAAGAAATGAATTTTAGAAAATTTAAAAATACTCTAACAACAGAAAAAATAATACATTGGCTGGGATTCTGTGTGAGTTTCAAAAATTCTCTCAACAGCATAAGTATATTTTAGGACTATGACACAAGAAGAATTTTATTTGGCCTATGAATGTATTTTTAGCTCTACACATCTTATTTTGAGGAACATCGTAGAACAGTTTGCTTCAGCCAGAAACTTTTTTAAAGAAAAATAAAGTTTGGGTTTTTCCCTCTTTATAAATGAAAAATGCTAGCTGCAGAAATTTCGTATAATACAGAAAAGTAGAAAGAAAAATAACTGCCCATAAAACCACTATTAGTAATATTTTTGGTATAATTCCTTTTGGTTTTTCTAATGAATATTTTTTGGTTTGGTGTTATTTGTCCACCATGGTTAGAATAATACAATTTGGTATCTTTTTTTTTTTTAGTAGTTTTAAGTACAAGGAGAGGGACATTAGAATGATATTTAAAATCCCATCTCAATAAGTTCTGCCTCTGACTTATTTTTGTCACCTTGACAAATCACTTAATTCTCTAAGCCTTAGTTTCTCATCTATAAAATGGGGATAATACTGACATTTGTCTGTTGTGATCTGAACTGAGTGTATGTCCTCACAATTGTCACGTTCTTTTTGGTGAATATTGGTAATCTACCATAATTAGAACTCCTCTCCAACATTCTGGCTGTCAAAAGATCTGTAGCAATGAGAGCAAAGCTCAGACTGATTTCTGTCAAACATACGAACATTTCATGATGACCAGGAATACCAGTTCTCTATCTCTTTAAGCAACCTCCCAGCAGTTTTCTTGGAAGTTACACTCCAAGGCAAAGATGTTAACACTATTCTAAGATGAGGATCGACTATCCTCCTAGTGGGAACAGATGATGACATCTAAAACACTACTCCGGAGGTGTTAGGCTGCTGGGCTTTCCAGGTTTAATACATCGTTCAGGCAAATTTACAGGTTAATATAAAGTATTTCTAACTGATCAACATAGTTGGAACACCACTCATTTCACCCATGAGAAATAACCACTAATATTCCTTATGTTAACTAATGAACTCTCTAATGAAAAAATCACATAGTGATATCTGAAACCTGGTATAGATACCCCTGCAGTAGAGATTCCTGATTAACATCTTTCAAATATTACCAATCACCTCTGGATTGTGTATTTCCGATCTGAATATTGAATTGTTGACCAAATGTCTTTGGATTAGAAGTAAAAACCAATATACACACTTACAGTCCACTGCCTAGGATAAAGTATTTTAAAGAAACTTATGGACAATTAAAAACTATCTCATATACTGTCATAAAGATTGAATGAAATCACTTAATAAATACTTACTGAGCTCCTAAAAATGTGCCAGACACTATTCTCGGCTTTGAGAATATGGAAACAAAGGAGAAAAATTCCACTGTCATGGATATTATATTGACAATTAGTGCCTAGGCATTGTGTTATCAATAAACTATCTGTAGAATGAATAAATGATTGATATTTTTGTTTTTTGTTGCTATCATGAATATGTTGATGATGTTGATGATGTTAATAATTTATTATGCAACTACTGTATAGATAGTATGACATACGTATATAGATACATATATAGAGATTATATATAGTAAGAATATATATATTTATTTTAACATGAGCATTTTTTCTAAACACTATTGTTAATTACTACATAGTATCCCTAAGTCTGAAGGTGCAGCAATTTGCTTAACCATTCTCCTGTCCTTGGCATTTAAGCTGTTTTTAATTTTTTATAATAAAACTAGTATTGTTGGACTTCCCTGGTGGCGCAGTGGTTAAAAATCCGCCTGCCAATGCAGGGCACACAGGTTCGAGCCCTGGTCCGGGAAGATCCCATGTGCCACGGAGCAACTAAGCCTGTGAGCCACAACTACTGAGCCCGTGTGCTGCAATTACTGAAGCCCATGAGCCTAGAGCCCGTGCTCCGCAACAAGAGAAGCCACCGCAATGAGAAGCCCGCGCATCGCAATGAAGAGTAGCTCCTGCTTGCGGCAACTAGAGAAAGCCCGCGCGCAGCAACGAAGACCCAACGCAGCCAAAAATAAATAAATAAATTTTAAAAATGTTAAAAAAAAACTAGTATTGTGAGAAACAATAATTTACTTTTGTTAGATATCCTATGAAAAGCTACTCAATAAAACTACTGTAAGCCTTCTTTCTTACTCTCAACCATATTTGAATTGACGTACTATTGATGTCTGAGGGCCAAGCAGCTCACCTCTCCGGAAATGTTGTCATGTGTCCATACTAGATTGATACTGCAAATTTTAGTTTGTAAAAGGATAGCTTTGGCAAAGCCATGGTGAGGAGTCACATGCATGGACATTTAGAGAAATTTAAAAAAAAAAAAAAAATATATATATATATGGGGAGAAACATCTAAGTATAGGATCCTCTTCTGTTGCTCTCCCTCCTCCTACTCATTCTTTTCTTTTTTTCTAAGTAGTGTTTCCTTAGAGAAGATTCCCGAACCCCAACTACCTTTTCCCACAGATGGTCCCTCTAATACCAAAGAGGCTCTGGGTGGTGTAGCTCCAGCAGCAGACCTCCTGTACCACAGCCTGGGTCTGCCGCAGAAACCTTTCCCAGGCCACGTTTCAATCAGTGCTCGCGGCCTTTTCTGTCACTTGGTAAGTGAGTTAGAAACATTTTCCAACCCTGGAATATACTGCCTCCAGAAGCTGAAGTGGCCTACCAAGCATCACGAATCCTTCTAAATGGGGAGAGGTGCAACATACAACAGTTTGTTCTTTATTTCTGAGAGGGTATCGCAACATGCCCCCAGGCCACTGGAGTCCTATAACCTACACTGATGAGGAAAAGACCCTGAACCTTCATAGGGTTTATTTCCTCTCTACCTTCCTTTTGAGTCTATTCCAGTTTGGAAAGGCAGATAATAAGTTTCATTTATTTGAAGATGTGTATATTTCCCATAATTTAATATCTCTAAAATCATCAATCATCAATCAGTTTACAGCAGATGTGATAAGAAAGCATTGAAAACAGACTGAAACATGCTAAGAATAATATCCAATTAACCACTGGAGGATTAAAGTTTGAGAATGGGGTCAATTTTGGTTTTTGTCTTTCCAGAGAAAGCAAAGTTCTTATATCTCTAATGTGCTAGAAACCATTTTTCCTCTAGGGGGTAGAGAGCCATTAAACTCTCATTATCATCTTATAAAATTGGGAACACTTGCTAGAATTATACGAGGGGTACTTCCAGCAACAGGGAAATCTGCACTTAAATGATCTTATACCCATAAATGAATGGGACTTACAATAAACCATTTTCCTGAAACAACCATAAAAGACTCTTAGAATCAAAAGTCACCATGATGAAAATGTAAGCAAAATAGGCAGACTGTTCTAATGATCTTTAGGGACAGACCTAATTTCCTCCTGAGGTATTGTAACATTATTAAAAAGTTAATGGGATATCAGTCATCCTTAGAAACCTTTAATCCCAAAGATTTGTATTACACAATTAAGGTCCTCATTAAAGAACTGAACATCATCCGCAGGCATTTAAATTGATATAGAAGTGATAATTCCCTCCTTTGGTTTTTATGTAGTTTCTTTTTAAATCTGAATGAGGATACGGATGCAGAATCCATTGTTTCTAAGAAAACATTTAAATCCATTTCACAAACATATGTTTTGTTTCATAAAACGTTTCACAAACAGTGGTCCACCTAGACCCTCAATGTGCTCCAAACATTTTTTGGAAGTGCTATACACTATCTCCTTCCTAAGCAAATATTTATTATCACCCTAAAGGATCTAATATGACATACAATAAGTTGGGTGACCATACATTCATGTTTGCCTGGGACAATATTGGACACTTTAGTCCTGTCCTTTTCTTCATAGCAACTCTAAAAAGCACCTGCAGGAAGTAGATGTGGTAGAAGAAAATGAAGACACATTTAAGCACACAGGAGAAGGATGCAGTGTGCAACCTTTTTCTGGTTGGAGACATTGTGAAATTGTAGCTCCGGAATTATCTGGCCCACCATCCTCCAGCGACTGGTAGAACCTGGCTTATCGCAGGTTTCCCAGCTCAGTGGCACCTTAACAAATATACAGAGTGGATGACAGCTATAGCAGCAGGTATTGCATGCCTTAACCACCTCGATTCACTTCCTCCTTAAATATTGCTGGTCAATGCAAAACAAAATGCACTGCCCAACAGCCAGTGGTGGAGTTGCACTCATACAAGATTTACGGTCACTCAGCCTTCATTTCAGTTCCTCTACTAGTCTTGGCTGGATTTGGGGAAGAAAACATTAAAATCAGGGTAATTCAACTGCTCTAGTTTGGTATGTTTTTGTCTGTGGCAGTAGATGTCCAAGGAAGTATAGCTGGTCTGAGAAATCGATGGCAGCAGAAGATTCCTCTTTAAAGACAAGAACCCATGACAAGGGTATGCTCAAGGTGACTGTCCTATTTTGCCTTATTTCCTATTTCAGTGTTTTGTTTTTTTTTTAAGTGGGGTAAAAAAACAGAAAGTCCAGACTTTTATCATGACCATTGTCAGAGACAAGAACCCATGACCAGGGTATGCTCAAGGTGACTGTCCTATTTTGTCTTATTTCCTACTTCAGTGTTTTTTTTTTTAAGTGGGGTAAAAACCAAAAAGTCCAGACTTTTATCATGATCATTGTCAGAAGACCTCACACAGGGAAATAAACCCACATGATATAAAAAAGAAAAAAAAATACAATTCAAATTCTTCAAAAGTTTTTCCATTTACTGATTTTTCTGATCAACTTTTAACAGGAAACTCAACTCCAGAATAAATTATTATACTATTCAAGCAAAAACCACTCATTACATTGAAATAGACATACGATTCCTATCAATAAGAAAATCAATTACCTTCACAAATAATTTGTTTATTACTACCAAGTTATCCAGTGTTCTCTGGAAACCATTTTCTGATAAATATTTGGGGCCCAAAAGACTTTCCAATATTGTCCCGCATTATTCTTAACTATTTATATGTACTAGTTTTTCTTGTAACAATAGCTAACACTTATACCAAGCTTCCTGTGTCCAGGCATGGTTCTAAACACTCTTCATGCATCTACTCATTTAATCCTCCTAAAAGTCTTGGGAGGCAGGCACAAGTATTACTGCCTTCATTTATAGATGAGGAAACTGAGATGCAGAGAAGTTGACTCACCTGGCTAGTCAGTAGCAGCCTGTAATGCCCCAACTTACCAAACTGCCCCTCTCTCTTTATAATATAGTATACCTTTATTTAAAAGCTTTTCAAGAAAAGTACTATATCTTTTCTGTTTTCCTTTTGCCAATACCTCATGTCCTTCTTTATATACTGCAAGCAATCAAGAAGAGATATGATAAATATTTTAATCAATAGTAATCATGTCTTAGATAAATGAAAGACTGATATTCCATAAAGTTGTGCTTTGAGCATAGTAAAAGTTCAATAAATATGTGTTGGCTCTTTCTAATAAAGTGTATGGAGACTATGCCAATATTTCCTAAAAATAGTAAGTATTATTAAGTTACTTCCTCATTCTTTAGTCTGATAAAATTCAATAAAAACTAAGCAACGCACTTCCCAAATAAAATTATTTAACTGCCACTTCAAGTACATGAATACCAAAAATATATTCTGAGCCACTTTTTTGAACTGTTAATTTTTTCTTTGCAATTGTTGAGGTATTGGGTTGAATAATTGAATCGTGTCCCCCCAAAATTCATATTTACCCAGACGCTCAGAATATGACCTTATTTGGAAATAGTCTTTGCAGATGTAAATAGTTAAGATGAAGTCATACTAGATTAGATTTGTCCTTATAAGAAGGTGACGTGCCTACACAGAGACAGAGAGAATACAAGGAAAACACCATGTAATGACAGAGGTAGATTCTGTAATGATGCACCTACAATGTAAGGAAGGCCAAGGATTGCCGGCCACCACCAGACGCCAGGAGGGAGGGAAGGAACAGATTCTCCCTTAGAACCTCCAGAAGGAACCACCCCTGCAGACACCTTGATTTCAGACTTCTAGTCTCCAGAACTGTGACAGAATAAATTTCTATTGTTTTAAACCACCCAGTTTGTGGTAATTTGTTATGGCAGCCCTAGGGAACTAATGTAGACACTAAAGTCAAATTTTAGTATTTGTTCATTATTAGACAGAAATTTGCTGTTGCTTCAATCGTTGAGACATCAGCAAGGAAAACTATTTTATAAATATCACTGTTTTGGGCTTCCCTGGTGGCGCAGTGGTTGAGAATCTGCCTGCCAATGCAGGGGACACGGGTTCGAGCCCTGGTCTGGGAAGATCCCACATGCTGCAGAGCAACTAGGCCCGTGAGCCACAACTACTGAGCCTGCGCGTCTGGAGCCTGTGCTCCGCAACAAGAGAGGCCGCGATCATGAGAGGCCCGCACACCACGATGAAGAGTGGCCCCCACTTGCCGCAACTACAGAAAGCCCTCGCACAGAAACGAAGACCCAACACAGCCAAAAAATAATAATAATAAATAAATAATAATTAAATATCACTGTTTTTATTCCTGTTGTAAACATACATGGTCTTAATTTATCTAAGATGACCACTTTTTGAAGCAGTATTTAAGTTTTTTAATAAGCTTAATTTCTGCCAGTTAATGATTTGTTGCTATATAGTGATGTGAACTAGTTCTATATTTTTTCCATTAATATTAACAACAGATTGTTTAATTCCTGCCTAACAGATAAAGCTTTGGGCTTCTCATATTTACAATTCATTCGATAGAAACTTTAGTCAAAGGCAAGTCAGACCTACCCCATTTTTTCTTCAAAATAATGACCTTTCCTTCTTGGTTGTTTTTAAAAGATAATACAAGAGCTTTGGAAACAATTTCAAAAGCTACATTTTATCAATTTATTAATTAAATGTTAAATTATTGAATAATGAATTTTTGGCAATTATTTTAAACTAAGTTGACAAAAAAATTGCTCAAGTCAGTTCTGACTACATGAAGCCATTTGTAATTATACAAAACACTTTAACCATTTGTTTTATTTATTTGCACAAGTCCTAGGAATATTTTCAGTTTGAAATAAGGACAAAGAAAACTTATTCATATTTAGATTTTGCTTCTGATACTACTTGGCAAGTGCATTTAAATTCTGAAAATACAACTTAAATATACTTTAAAATAATGGCAATGTTAATTGAAACCTAGAATTACTAATTTTTTTTCTTATTTTAGCAATTACTTGGCTCTCTAAGAGCTACCACTTAAGAGACTGAGTGCCATTTCCAAGCAACAGGGAGAAATACATGATTTTTCAATTGGTATAAAAGTTATATTTACAGCTGGAATTTTTTTCAAATTTTTCATTTGGGACTTAAGTGTGTATGAATCACTAGAAAAGCTTACTTGCTGTTGGCATCACCTATAGATTTAAAGACATACAGGCACTGTATCCCTGGGGAAATAACACAGAGCAAGTGATGAGAGAAGAGTGTGAGATGAAGGTGACAACTAGTTCTTTACTCTAACCATCAAAATATAAATTACAGTTCATTAATTTTTCATATGTAAGGTAAAGGAAGTATTAAAGAGGTAGTATTATAATTGAATGATCTCAAATTGTGGGCTGGTGACATCCCTATGTGCAAAAGTTTTGCTCTCTGAAAATTTCTTCTCAAAAATCTGAATTTCCTTTTTTCCCCCTTCTATTCCTTTATTCCAAAATACCTGGACAAAGCCATGAATGAATACATTTTAAAAGCAGGCTATACATCAACAAAACCAAACAAAGAACAATTATATACATCAATATGGATGAATGTCAGGTGTATAACATTGAACCAAAAAAGCATGTCAAAAAACTAGGATGTACAATTATTTTAATAAACCTCAAAATAAGTAGAACCAAACAATCACCATTTACAGATTCATAATTCACAACGATACTGTTTTTAAAAAGGCAAAATAGTGGTATATGTTCAAAAAAATTGTGGGCTGGGGAATATACAAAAGTAAATGTTGTAGTCCCTCTTAATTCATCAATTCTATATATGGATGAGCTTGCTGAGTTACCTCTTCATTAAAAGATTGTATGCTTACATCAGACTCTCAGATATAAACAAAATTAATGCTATACTGTTAAGTTTTTCTGGAATATATTTACTAATGTCTATGGCCATCTTAAATGGCTATTGAGAGTTCTATATTAAATGAGAAAACTCTCTAGAACATAGACATTATATAAAAATTAGTACTGATCTCCAGCCATAGGATGTTTGCTTTTCTAAGCTATCTAAAAACAAATAAGTATAACATTAAGATTCCTTCCAGAAGCCGGTTCCTGGCTTAATGCAAATTTTGTCTTGTTACTCTTATGGTATCAAACTTTTAAAAATAATAAAAAGGTCAAGAAACCATGGGATGTTGGCCAATGGTCAGCTGGTCCTTCACACTGAATCCTGGCTCACAGAATCTTGCCTTTACCAGGCTACCAGGTAAGAAGAATACGTGGTGGGATGGCAAGGAAAGGGGCCTCAGCCAAGCTTGCCTCTGAAGAGGAAGCAAAGGTCAGTTCAAGAGCTGAGAACAGGGAAATGCCAAAGGATTAAAGCCCACATATGTCCCTGCTGTGCTATGTGCATATGCACAGGTTTTTATTAATTCAGATGTCTGTCCTCAAAATCAGGAATATTTACAGACGTGGAGCCCAAGGAGTAAAAAGCAGAGGAAAGTATGAAAAGCTGAGGAAAGGAATCGGAATCATGGTCTCCATTCCATTAGCTTTGACCTTGCCCATGTGCCTTCCTACAGCTCTGAGCCAATGGAAGCCAAGACACTATGAAGAGGCAGAATAGAAGAGGCTCCCAGGGGTTGTTAAAACCCACACCAAAGTAGGGGTGCAGGACAAAGTTACTAAGCAACCCATTTAAGAAATCAAGGTCTGCAATCCGTTGGGATAAAAGTACTACTCCTAGACTTTGCAAAGGGTCAGAATCTTTGAACTTTAATGCAAATTTTTTTTTTTTTAAATTTTTATATTTTTTTACTTTACTCACAGCTAAAGGCAAACAAGGCGAGCAGGCTTTAGGCAAATCGATCTGCTCCCTCCTTCCTCCTTCTCCAGCCTCAAGGCAGCCAGCATTCTCTGGCTGTTCACCTAGCAGCATCCCAATCCCAAACCACCAGGATTCAGCGACACACATTTAGTTACGTGAGATTTTGGAGGTGGATAACCTACTTCATCCAGACGGAACCCTGTACTACACCACTCATTCCTCATTGAGGACTTGAAGCCTTCAAGTCCTCCTGTTCAGTTAAGGCCATTTCAAATCTTAGTAAGCTAGTTAGCAAAAAAAAAAAAAAAAAAAAGGAGAAGAAAACTAGGAGGAAAAGGAGAAAGAACAAGTGAGGATTACCTGGTATAGTTCATTGAAGTTACAGCAACCCTGTGAGATGTTGGACCGTAAAGACTCAGAGAGACCCGGAGAAGCTTTCCAGTGCTTTCAGACACAGATGTCGCTGACCCAGGCTGTCCTGTGGTGTAACCAACCGGCAGAATGCAAAAGTCAAATGTGTACGTTCATGTTAAACTCAAGGGCCTTTTCAAAGTGAGAAGCCAAGATTTCATTTTGCAGTCCCCTCGTGCGCGGCCCCAGGCGTAATCTGAAAATTATCATTTTCAGGTTCAACACTGACGTTTCTTCCCTTTCGAAATGTACGTTATAGCTAATTTTCCCCCCAATTCCGTTTCATTCTTATTAAGCACGGTTTGGGCTCTTTAGCCCCCTTAGTAATTTTGTCTCACTTCAAAGAACCTATTGCTCCTGCTTTTGGAGGAGGTCGTGGGGAGGATGTGATCGCTGTTTGACCCGGAAGCTGGACCCGGAAGTCGGCGGCTCCTCACCCCCTCCCCGTCCTTGGAATGTACTTTCTGCCCAGCTTTCCCACACAAGGAGCTGTTTTCCAGGATGCAGCTTTGAGAAAGCAATGTGGTGTTGAGACCATCCGGACTGAAAACGTGACTGAACCCAGTTAAAGCCTCTGTATAAACTTTTAAGATTCTGGCGGTCGGGTGCGGAGATTGCTCATTTTGCGGCCGCCAGAGACAAGCCTCCAGTGTAAGTTTCCTTGCTCATTAAAGCTGCCACCTACCGATCTGGAGTGGCGGTCTCTCCCCGCCCTCTGTGTAGAGGGGCCAGTTTCAGATTTCGCCCCGGGGGTGTGGGGATTCCCAGAATTGTGAACCAACACCTGCTTTTCTCTCAGGATTAGCAATCTTTTTTGTGTTGGGTCTTCGTTTCTGTGCGAGGGCTTTCTCTAGTTGCGGCAAGTGGGGGCCACTCTTCATCGCGGTGCGCGGGCCTCTCATGATCGCGGCCTCTCTTGTTGCGGAGCACAAGCTGCAGACGCGCAGGCTCAGTAGTTGTGGCTCACGGGCCTAGTTGCTCCGCGGCATGTGGGATCTTCCCAGACCAGGGCTCGAACCAGTGTCTCCTGCACTGGCAGGCAGATTCTCAACCGCTGCGCCACCAGGGAAGCCACAGGATTAGCAATCTTTTTGATAGCTTTTGCAATCTGAACGCCAGTTTGGAGATTTAAATGTATTGACCTAGGCTAACTTAGCCGCGAAATTTGCATCAGGGTCACTGTTTTCCTCCAGGACTTGGAGAAATTTCTGGTCTTGGCCTGAACAGACATCAGGCTGAACAGCACATGTTAGTGAATTAGATCTGCTGCCCAAGGTGTGAATTAAGAGCGGGACTGGCTGCCGGTGAGACAATAAGCATCTACCCACCCCCCAGCCCTTGCCCAAAATAACAAGTGAGAGGCTGAACGAAGTAGCCGGGTTGCCTGCCTTGTGATTTATTTCTTAGTATTCACTTGCATTTTGCATGATTTATATTTCTATACATATAGCATATTTTCCCATGTCTATAAAGCTTTAGGAAGTGCCCTGGTGAATATGTGAATAAACTCTGCTTAGTCGGTTAGGTCCCCAGATGCCCTGGGATGCCTTGGGGGTGAGTGAATGGTGAGGAATTCAACCAGAACTGTTTTGTGTGGCCATGCCCTTCCATTGAGACTGTTTGCACGCCTTTTTCTTTAGCTAGGATAATCGTCTCATTTTCCCTTATATACTGTTGGTTTTCCATAAGGCAAATTCATAGAAGTGAAATATTCCTGGTTATTTTAACGTAAGGATGTGGATGGGACAGATCAACTTAGATCACTGCTCAGTTCTCTTTGGCCAGAACAACTGCTTAATTTATTCTTCTTCCTCCAAGCAAAGTGCCAACCAGAGTATCTCAAATCATTGGAGATTAAAGAAGTTTTAGACCTTTTAAAAGTTTTTAGAACTTTGGATATTTCACATATTGAAAGCTCTGATAAGACTTTCATCATTCATCATTCAAAGGAAAAAGACGATAAATTCAGGTTTAGCCTTCTGGCCTCCAAACTCAGAAATAGTTCAGGGTGTCCATGTCCTGTCTCTTTTTCAGTGAGTCTTAAATGTAGAGGGAGAGAAACTTAAGAGTTGAGTTTGTCAGATGAGGATTCAGTGATCGCAACCACAGCATGAAGTTTTCTGTGATTATTCCCATTTTGCGAGTGGGCAAATGGAAGCACACAAAGATAAAGAATTTTGTCTAACTTCAGAAAGCTAGAGAATGGTGCAGCCAGTGGTCAAATTCTTATCTGTCTCCTTGCCTGGTGGCAGGAAGAAGCATAGGCACCTGGTTATATTCTCCCAGAGTGTTTTAACTGTGATTTTCTCACCATTAGTGCATCATGATAGCAAGATACTGAGTCATGACCAACACTGCCATGAAATAAAATAAAGTAAGAGAGGCATGAGTTGTTTCTTGAAACTTTTGTTTCATTTATGTAATCTAAACACACATATTCATGCACACTGTTTTGTGATATAAACTATCTTTATTTCTTCCTGTGATCCTACTCAGAAATGAAACTAATTAAACTGCCAAACTACTCTCTTTTGGGGATTCTTTGTTATTCTATAAAGACCCCAGTTTATGGGTTTGAGAAACATTGTTCTGAGGCAAAGCAATTGCATTATGAGTTTTTTTCTCCAAGTGCAGAGATTAATAGAACTATTAACTCATGTAATTCCCCACTGTAATATTCTGAAACTCCCCAGTGTGAATCTGCAAAAGACAGCTCTACCTCAGTATTACAGTATTTATAATTTACTTTAAAATACTTTCGCATAGACAATGTGGTGAGTTTATATATGTGGACATGTGCATATGTACGGTGAGGGGAGGTTTATTAACTTAAGAAGTTAACGCTGGTGGTACACTAACTGTGAATGCTGTTCTCAGAGTTGGTGGATCCGCCCTTGAAAGAATCTAAGCCAGTGACTTCCAACCCTGGCTGTACATTAGACTCTGAGACTTTTCTAAAGAATTTAATAGGTATAATATTTTATTTTTAAAATTATCATACAATAAGATTGACCTTTTCCTTTGTTGTTGTATAGTTCTATGAGTGTTAATACATGTACAGATTTGTATAAAACTCTCACAATCAGAACATAGAAGAGTTTCTCCACCCAAAAAACTCCCTTGTGTGTATTACAACCCCTTCAGGGTCCAATGCCAATCTTGATTTGTTGAGAGGTTTTTAAAAAATACCAATGCCTAGGCTCTGCCCTCAGAGTTTCTGATTAAATTAGAGTGGGGTTGGTATTGGGATCTTTATTTAAAAGTTTCTTCGGTGGCTCTAATGTGCTTCCAGGGCTGAGAAGCTGGTGCCCTCATAAGCCCACACTCCCGAGGCTGCTATCACAAGATCTTCTATTCACTTCAGCTCAAATCTGCAGTATGTGTTTAGTTGGGATCATGGCTCTTAAAGACTTTTTTTTTTTCATTGTAGAAATGAATGTTGCTCAAAATATGTGAGTGACCTGGAAGAAGTCTTGCCCAGGCACCTCCCCCCACCCCCCGCAGAGAGGACTGGGCACCTGGTGAGCCCATCACCCATTGCAGAAGGCCATGGGCCTTGTCAAGGAAGATTGTCAGGCGCAGGATCTGACCAGACGTTTAGCTGAATTCTGTCCCTAGAATATTATAGGATCTGCATGAGCAAATCCTTTATGCCTCATGGCTGTCTAAAAGGATAGTGCCTAAAAGGATAGGTATCTGTGACTTCACTGAGACTTCAGAGAAGTTTGATGTCTCTGTCTCTGCTTACCTCTAAATGTTTGCTTTGCAAATTTGGTATGAGACTTGATTTCTTTGTAATTTACCATCCGATAGAGAGATGTTGGGGGAAAACATTATGCTTTCCAACTTCTAACTTTTAAAGCAGTAGTTATCAGTCTTAGCTGTACATTAGAAACGCCTGGGGAAATTTTAAATCCTGATACCCAGACTACAGCCTACTACAATTAATTCAGAGTCTCTGGGAGTGGGATCCACGTATCACTATTGATACTTTTGAAATTCCTCAGATATGTAGCTAAGGCTGAGAACCACTGTATTAGAGGCTACTAATATCTGGCAAAAATAATCTAATAATTTTGAACAAATAAATTAGCTTAAGTTTATTCAACTCGTTAAGTTGAACTCCATCTTCCCTCACCTGCACATCTGGGCCTGGCTTCCAGCTGAGCAACTGGCTGGATGCTTATTTATACCATGCAGCTGCACATTGCCTTCACCACTGGCCTCTCCGCTTGGAGCCATAAACACCCTTAGAAGATGTATTAGTTGTCTACTGTTGTGTAACCAGTTACTCCAAAACCTAAAATGATAAACATTTATTATCTTATATGTTGTGTGAGCCAGGCATCTAGGAATGACTTATCTGGGTAGTTCTGGCTCAGGGTTTCTAATGAGGTTACAATCAAGTTGTAATCTGAAGGCTTGACAGGGGCTGGAGGGTCCACACTAAACTCATTCACGTGGCTGTTGCTAAGAGGCCTCAATTTCTTGCCACGTGGGTGTAGGTCTCAACATAAGGCTGTCTGAATACCCTCATGACATGGTAGCTGGCTTCTAAGAGACGGCACAGAGGAAGCTGCATTGTCTTTTTTGACCAAATTTCTGAGTCACACACCATCAACCCTCTTTAATTTTATTTGCTAGAAGCCAGTAACTAAGTCTAGCCCACGCTCAAGGGAGGGGAAACTAGACTCCATCTTTTGAAGGAAAACTGTCAGATCTTGTGGACAAATCTTAAAACCACCACAGAAGATAATTGGATATGGCTAAGGGAATATAAAATGTGCTTACATTGCCTTTATGAAAAAAAAAAGTCTAATTCCACTAGGATGCATCAACTTAACAGTAATCAGACACCTACAGAATGCAAAAACTCTCGGAGTGGAGATCACAAATTTCATGATTGTTAATGTATTAATGGGCAGCCATGGCAATTGGTTCTCATACCTTAAGTCTTAAGAAGGAGAAAGAACACACCAGACCAAAAGAAGTCATCTCATCTTGCTCAAACCCCTGTTTTACAGTGAATCAGTTCCTTAAGAGACATGTACTTTATGGGGAATGCTATGCATGTTGTTAACAGATAAACAGAAATGACGTTTAATTTCAAGCTCCATTAGTGAGAACAAGGGAATAGGGAGAGTGGTGAGAACAAGGTCAGCCAAGATGGTAAAGGACAAAAGTACTTCATTTCCAATCACTTAAAATAGTGTACAAATGCAACAGCTAGGATAATGTTGAGTGCTTGCCAACTTAAAATAGAAGGGATTATAGGAAAGAACTAGAAAGCCTTGATACCAGAAGATCTCAAAATGCTCTATTTTCTATTGAAATAATTGTTTTTACAGCAAGCATTTGGATCATCTAGACTAGACATCTACAGTCTATAGGCCGAATCTGGCCTGCTGTTTATGTAAATAAAGTTTTATTGGAACACAGCCATGCTCATTCCTTTACACATTTACCCTGGCTGTTTTCACAGTACAGCAGCAAAGCTGAGTAGTTGCAAAAGAGGTTCTATGGCCCACAACACCAAAAGATTTACTATTTGGCCCTTTACAGAAAAAGTTTGCCAATCTTACAGACTCAAGATGGGGATATATGAGCATTATTAACTTCATTACAATAATCCCAAAGCTTTTATGATAGATTCTCTGGGCTTAAAGACAGATCTAAGAGAAAAAATGATGATCAAGAGACTGGCAAAAAGCATGCCATTATTTATTAAAACTTGCTACATTTAGGGCAATATGACTAAAAGTTAATGAGAGTATTTCCTCTCATCCCATAAGTAAAAATGTAATCTGGAAGTAAGTCAGTAGTCTTTAGTATGTAATTGATAGAAAAGAACCTTAAACTATTTTCATGAAAAAGAGGGAGAGACATTTATCAGCAAATAAAATTAAAGGGAGTCAGAACCTGGGAATTTGAACACCATTCTTCTCTTTCTTTATGATTCTGTCTCTCACCCTTTCCCACCTTTCCTGCGCTCCCCCCTACACCCCAATCCTGTTCGTCTTTCTCTGTTGGCTTCAGTTTTTCTGCTGCAACTGAGTTTTCTCCATGTCATAAGGAGTGTGACTCCTGGAACCTCCAAATATATGATTCCTGTCATCACTAGAGCAGCCAAGAGAGCATTTCTCTTATCTAACCTCAGTATAGAAATCCCAGAAGATGAAGTCCAATGATTGGTTTGGGGCCCACTCCAGTGGTTACAGGACTTTCTACAGATGAAGAACAGAAGAGGAAATGGTGTGAAGCCAAAACGACAAGCAATGGATGGACACAGCCTACTCCATAGTACCAACTGGCCCTGCTGTAATAGTTAGTGACAAGACCCAAGGAAATTCTAAGAGGATATTCCATCTCTTCCTTGGCTTAGGCATGGCTCTTGAAAATCGTAATTATTTAATATATTGTGATTTGAAAACCTCTCTAGGTTTCACAACTCCATTCACTTGTTTCTCAAGAAATTCTTTATTCTTCATGCTATACTTGATGCTTCATAGAAGATAGACATACAATGTTACGTTTTCCTTTGACCATATCTTTCTCAGGGCAAATAATTCCAATTTCTTGGTTCTTCCTCAAGACCCTATAGCTGAGAGTTCACTCGTTTTTGTTTGTTGTTGGTTTTTTTTTTTTACTTCTGTAACATTTGTTTTTGCCAAATTTAAAACACATCTTCTTAATATATGAAACTCAGAATGTGACACTGGGTAATGATCCATAGAACCCTGGCGATATTTAGAATTAACATTGGAATCAGATTCACCTGGGAAGAAATCCTAGCTCTGTGACTTACGTGTTGTACGATCTTTAAATAATACTCTCATTTCATAGATGAGGATTATAAGATTTCATTTAGTAAATATTTATTGAAGTGCTTGGGATATCAACAATGAACAAGAGAAATAAGTTCTCCACCCTCACAGAACATGTATGTCAAGGAGAGTATAGACACATTGATAGGCTATTTCCATGTACTGTGGGAGGTACTGTGATGTGAAACACAGGATGCTATAAGGGGACATAGAAAAGATATTCAGCCTAGACAGGGGTGGGGGTGAGAAGTAGACACTTCCCAGAATTGGTATTCAGGTGAGACCTAAAGCAGTGAGCCAGGGAAAGGAGAGGAGAGTGAATAATGATTGAACAGTGTTTGGGGGTAGCAAATTTATCATAATACAGGAGAGCATGGTGATTTAAAGGAACTGAACGTTAGTCAAGTATTAGTCAGGAATCTTCAGGTGGTGAGTGGCAGAAATGCATTTCCAACTGGCTCAACTGAAAAAGTAGAATTTATTGGCTCACTAATCAACCTATGGGTCTACTTGGCTGGCATCAGGGATGGCAAGATATAAAGACTAAAAAAATGTCACAGTTCTCTTCATCTCTGCCCCTGCCTTTTGCTTGTCTTTGCAGGTGAGGTTTATTCTCTACTTCTGTAGACTATTTTCTCCACACAGCTGAGAAAATAGATACCAACTGATGTGAATTTACAAACGGTAGCTTTGCTATTGAAAAGGAAGGACAGGTGCTATTTTCCATTTGCTCCAGGCTGCAAAAATGTCAGTAATTGTGCAGGGTCTGAGATTTACCTTACAAGCTAACAAGTTAGCCTGCCACAGTTACATGGATGCTGGTAGAAGACTCTAGACTGCTGGCTCAAAGACATGTAATTCTCATGGCACAGCGGGGCAACGTGAGCTTACTGTTCACATCAGTTCCCCCTTGGTCCCCTAGCATCATGGGGATGATGTGTAGCATCCCAGGTAGATGTTGCACCCACAGTGGGCTTGTGTCACCCCTAAGGATCTCTGATCTTAAGAAACTTTCGATCTTAGAGAGGGACTGCTAGCAAACCTGCTCAAATTTCACCCTGCGGGGAGACATTATCTTTATTATTCTAGCCAGGGAACAAAAATGTCCTCTGACCCAGAGGGAGATACTATCTCTAACGTCTGGCTGTTTGATAGGCAAATATCCTTGAAAAAGCCCAGGATAAAAGCTGTCACAGGATGTGTAGAAACACCACGGAGAATTGCCCTTCAACCAAAATCCCAGGGAAGGAATTGAATTTGTGTGTCTTGGGTCACGTGCCCATCTTGGATCAAGCACTTTGTCCCAGGATATGGGGTAATATTATTGGCTCTGGTCAAAATCAACTTCCCACCTAAAGACAGGAGTCAAGGTCGGTTACTATGACATTGGCTTGGCAAAGATGAGTCATATTTATTATGATTCAGAATTAGAGTACAAATTATAAGGCTGAAGAAGTAAGATGGGTTATGAAGAACTATGTAGTCATATTAAGGAGTTTGGAACTTTTCCTATGTGCAATAGGGATTTATTAAATAATTTTATAATGGGGTAGTGTTAGTGTTATCATTAGAAATATCACAGTAGCACAGATTTTAGGGATAGGAGAGGGTAATTGAGGAGACAAGTTAGGGGACTATTACAATAGTCCAGGTAATAGATAACAAGGACCTGAGCCAGGACAGTAGGGATGAAAAAAATGGGCAAATGTAAAGATATTTTGGTAGCATCAATAGGGAGCGAGGACAGAATCAAGGACAAACTTTGCTTCTGTTTTGGGAAACTTAGTGAATTGAGATTCAGAACCTAGAAAGAGAAGTAAGTTTTAGGAAGGAAAGAAGGCAAATTCAACTTTGAAAATTATAAATTTAAGGTAGGACGGGTCATAGAAAGCTAGGTTGAGGAGATGGATTGGGAGACATGTCCAAGACATGAGAGAGAAGTAGGCTAGATAGAGAAAAGGCTCCAGGACAAAAGCTGAAAAACACGGATATTTTAGGGGCAGGCAGAAGAGATACCTGAAAAAAAAAAAAAAAAAAAGTTGGGAAAGAGTAGCCAGGATGGTTAGAAGAAAACTAAGAACAGATAGTAGAAGGGAAGCCAAAAGAAGATAATTCAAGAGTAGAAATTGACTTTTTTTAAAAAATGCTGTGCAACATGCCATACGACAATGTACCACAAGGTAATGAGAATTAAGAACAAAACAAAGAACTCAAAGCTTCAGGAAATCAAAATTCTTTGGTTGTAAGATAAGAAAGGAATTCCATCAAACTTAAAGGAGCACTGAGGGGATAAAGTGGGTCCTGTTTTCACATTTCTCACACTATGAAGGCATTCAGTAAGTGTCCATCATTTTCCTTTACAACAGAGTCACTGTGACCTCCACGTGGCTCAGATTATACTTACTCCTAGATCCTACTCAATAACTCATAAATACCCAGTCATTACATCTGTACTAATATAGCATTTTTGTGCTCCACTGTACTTGGCCTTAAAAAAAAGTACCTTTTTTTCCCTTCTGATTATGTCACTGGTACCAAATCCTTTGACATATGGGTTGCACCAAAAGTCATAGATTAATTGGCAAGGTAAATACAAGTGGCATTTTATTTCTGCTCATCTCATTAATGTAGATCAGTTCTGGGTGATTGGTTCTCTTCCACACATTAGGTTAAACAGCCCTGTAACTTGGTGCCATACAGAGTAGAATGGTTTGCGATCGTTCTGTTTGCTTTCCCAGGGAGGAGTCAATAGTTTTTTTGTTTATTTTGTGTGTTTGCACATGACACTCTCTTACATTTCTCTTTTTTCTTCCTCCAAAACTAGCTCAAATAAAATAAAAATTCTTAGCTCTTCCTTTGAAAAGGGGGGGAAAAAAAAACTCATGTGCCAATCCAAGTCGAGAAAGATTGGGAAAGGCATTTTATAATTCATTAATATACATTGGTTCCTCTTAAAATTTTTTCCTTTTATGAAAAAGAACTGAATAATGTTACAGGATCAGAAACTAATAAAAAAATCACATACTTTCAAAGATTTATCACTTGCTTTTTATAGCTTTATTGACTATTACCAAGTTTCAAATAATTAAATACTGCAATTGGGACATTAAAAATACAAACTAATTTACCAAAATAATTGTATTCTGAATATTATGTACAATATTATACATTTTACATTACATAAAGGGTTTTTATACATAAAGATTTGATTCATGATTACCGAAAATCCAAAATACATTTGAACAAAACATTCCTAGGCATACATACATAATCACTCAACTGGGATAATCAAAACCATACATGAGTGTGGTTATTAAAAAATAAAATTACATTCATACGATAATGGTAGAAATTGAAATCTGTTTTTATTGATTTGAAAGTACTATTATAAAACCACACACATAAGAATGATGTAACCTAATTCTATTTAGTTAAAAATCTTTATACTGGAGACTGCAATATGTCTCTATCCCATGGGAAATTTTTGATTTTTAATATTTTTATTTTAAGGGACTTGTATAATTCATAATCATTAAAAGTCTATCCATGGGCATAAAGCAGACCCAATCCCAGCAAACAGAAAAGTCATAAGGGTCAACCATACCACCATGTGTATTTCACCGTATAGTTTTTGAAAAATACCCTATTCAATTGTACAATTTGATATGTCTTCATATTCATGCTTGTCATCAGTGAGTACATACAGAGGCACAAAGCTCACAGGGGAAATATATATTACTGTAGAGAATTAGATACTAAAACAAAGCTATCACTGGGTGACTACAGAATAAAAAGGGGTGCTCACGTGGAAAACGCCACCCATACACACTAAATTAGTTATTAAACAAGGTGTCAGTCCTTCAAAAAGGTTAATATGCTGATGTGTCATACCTTGTTTGAATCCTGAAATATCTAAGTCCAGAATACTGTCAAGTGAGTTTTAGTTCTATCTCACATTTAAATTTAATTCCTCTCAAGAGGAAGAGCTGTGATTTTAAGCAAAGCCAAACATTTCTTCTAACTGATCTGAAAAGCCTGAAAGAAATGTCTTTATAACAAAAACGTCTTTCTAACTGTATGTCACTCTGTCCATGAATCTTATCCTAGAGATACACAGACTGGTGAAAATTCTATCAGAACTATGCATAAGAACCTCGGAAAGGCAGCAATTAGTAAACTGGCCATTCTCCTCAATGTCTGTACAGCATTTTTCAGTATTCTCTATCCTGCATTTCATCAAAGGCAAACAACAGAATGCTTGGAACGTAGAAGACAGAGAAGGAACAACTTGAAACATATACAAAATCAATGTCTTCTCCAACATCACATAATCTATGAAAAATGAGATTCAGAGCCTAAGGTCTGCTTTATTCTTCTTCTCGTTCATGTTTTGCTTGAATATAAAAAGAAGCTCTAACCTAGGGTAACAAAATATATTCATATAAATGTATGAGCATTTCTAATACAAAAGTTAAAAAAAAGTCTAAATTCTTAATTTCTGTAGTTAAATATCCTAGAGTTCAGTAGGCAGATTTATTTTTGAGCAGCTTGAAAAGAATCCGTCGGCTGAGCTCTGTCTGTGAAATCGGACACGGCTACATTTCAGCTCTTTGCCGAGATTTCTCAGCAGCAGCGGCTCCGTCCTCCTCCTCCTCTTCTTCTTCCTCATAGTGATCCTCTCGGCCTTTGGGGTGGTTGTCATCTCGAACTTCTTGCTCTTCTCCATCATTGTTTTTCTCATCGGCCTTCAAGTTAAAAAGAAAAAAAAGGAAAACTAAGAGAGAGGGCACAGAGTTAGTGGTATAAATAATTCCCTCTAAAAAAAAACACCCCAAAAAACCAGTATGAAGTTATTCATTTTTGGAGAAAGAAAACAAGTGCAGAAAAATGTTCCAACAGGCGAGTGCTACAGTCTTTTCTAATCTTCACGTTGTCACAAATTTTCCTAGTTCTAGGTTGGCCTGTTAAACTCTACGGCACCTTAGATGTACCCACTGGTATCTTTCCAACTATACATACGTATCTCCCATACTTTAGCGCACAGGCACACAAGCACAATAGAAATAGGCAGATCCTACGCATACGTTTTCATCATTTTCACCATAGGTCTCTTCAGCATTATGCTCCAATTCCCTTTTTTTCTCCTCAGTCAAATCTTCCTGAACCTAAAACAAACCAGAGACATCAGGTGACACCTTGATCATTTCAACACTTGCAACAACATGCTTTGATTTCCCAAAAGTTCATTTAAAGCAGCAGAGATAAAATTAAACTAAAAATAAATTTGAAAAGAAAGTTAGAGATTTGACTGGTCTATTAGCCATGAAGAAATGTATAATACACCTACTACAAAAAAAATCAACGTGATTCAGAATCTAGGACCTTTGTGTTTTGAGTTTCTGATTTGTTTAACACTCCAAGTATAACACCTGAAGAAATTCACCTTATAAAATTAAATGGGAGAACCGCTGGAAGTCTGAAGGCTCTGACAGAATGTAAGTTCTTGCGAAGACAGGAACCATCTGTCTTACTCAACTAACTGCCTTCAATGCCTAGATGCATACTTGGCACATTGCAATTGCTTAATAAATATTGTTGAATGAATGAGTCAATGAATGAATCAATGCAAAAAAATAGCTGCTCTGTAAAGGCACAGGAATCAGGCACCACTACCTATATATAATGTAGTAGAAAACTGAGGAAAACCTGTGTGTATACATTTCTAACATTAAGAATAAACTTCTCTGGCTAAAATATCTAGAACACATTTCAGTTTCTTCATAAAATAGTTATTAAGCTACCTCAAATCCCTACATCTCTTTAGTGTCCTAACACATTTCTGTTTTAAGTAGTTTTCTTCATGTATGCTACTACAATCATGTGTCATTGATTCCGATTGTTTTTTTTCAAAATGCAAATCAAAGAAAGCATCCAAATATTTTTGCTAAATAATCTCTATTTAATGATCACATTCCACACAAATAGAGGGTAAAATATTTTCTAACTTAACTATTCTGAAAACTATACATATGCCAAAAGGTTTAAGTCATTTGAATACATTTCAAAAAATCGCTGACTACCAATTAAGCATAATGCAGTGTCCAGGTACCAGAAAGAACCCTGATCTCTCTGAGGAGAGCGGCATAAAAGGAAGTCTTCTTGAATAACACACAAAATTACCTAATTTTGGGGGCCGGGGTGTATGTGTGATAAGTATCCCAGAAATGGGCAAGGGAAGGAAAGTATGCAGGTGTTACAATTAAGGAACGACTAATTAAGGGCTGCCTCAAGGTGTCCAGCCCAGGTTCAGCAGGGTGAACTGCAACCCACCAGACTCACTTCGGAGGGACCCTGGCCTGTTAGGAGCTTACAAAGATGACCCTTCAAAGATGCCCTAACGGAGCCCAGCCTTCACGAACCTCTTCTAACCAGTCAATTGTTGGCTGGACTCTCAGCCCCTACACCACGCTGGCACCAAATAAATACATTGTGGGGACAGGTATAGAGTATATTTTATATTCATGTGTCCTGGTAGAGCGAGCTATGAAGAAGACACCTCTGTCTTACCTGCAGTTTCTATCAGTGGCCAATGACATCTCTTCTGCCCTTAAGTCATGGAATCTCATGACAGCATTTCCCAGGACATTGTAACGAAAACAGTGACGCACTTATTTCAGACTATATTAAGGTCTCACTAATTGAAAATTGCTGAAGTGTCCCCAGTCAATTTCAGTGAACAGACATGTCTTCTACAGCCTTAATAATGAAAATATACTAGTGAACACTAAACATGCTTTAGTTGGGGTTGGGAGGGAACTGCCTTGAAACTGTGGTATGGTGAAAAGAACCAGTGTTGGCAAACTTTTGCTGCAAAGGGCCAGAGAGTAAATATTCCAGACTTTCTTGGCCATAAGGTCTCTAGCAACTACCCAACTCTAGTGCAGCATCAGCCTTAGACAACATGTACACAAGAAGGCATGGCTTGTGTTCCAATAAGGCTTCACTGATAAAACAGGCCCAGACTCTGTAGTCTGCAGACCATGGAGTCAGACAGACCTGTGTTAAAACCTTGGCTCCTCAACTCTCCAGGTTGTATGAACAACAAGGTCATTTGTTTTTACTGTGAAGATTTTCAAGCACACACAAATAAAGGCAATAATTCAATAAACTCCTTAGAGCCATCACCAAGGCTCAAAGGTTACCTCAATGTTGCCACGCTTGCATCACCTATCACTTTTCTTTATTTTCTGATGAATTATTCTTAAAATTCTAGATATCATGTAATTTCACCCCTACTCTTCTCGGAATGTATTTCTAAACACACTGGACTTTTCTTATATAACCATAATGCCATTATCACATCTGATAAATAATTCCATGGTATCATCTAATGTCTAGTCCTTACTTACATTTTCCTGATTGTCTTAAATATGTCTATTTATAGTTGGTTTGTTCTAATCATGATCCAAACAAAGGCCACATCTAACACCAGTTCCACTCCCCTCTTTTTCCCTTAATGCTATCTTGAATTGTTGTCCAGTAAAATGACCCACATTCTGGATTTATTTGCTTCTTTAAGGTATCACTTAACTCATTTTTTTAGCCTCCACATTTCTTATAAAAGGAAGTTAGCTTAAAGGCTTGAATGAATTCAGATTCAATTTGCAAAACAAGGACTTTTCAGAGATGATGCTGTAGATTTCATATTTTCATCACATCAGGAGGCATATAATGCTTGTCCCACTTTTAGTGAAGCTAAGGTTGGCCAGTGAGCTCAGATAGCTATAGCCTGATCCCTCCATGGTAAAATCCCCTGACCTCCATCCATCTGGTGATATCATCCATTGATGACTGCTCTTAAATCAACTGTTTTAATTAGGGGGTTACAAAACTGGTGACTTTCTAATTCCATCATTCCTTCTGTATTGACTAACTTCTATAAAGAAAAATTTGCCCATATCAGCTATTTAGTTACTATGCTTAGTATATTTAATCATGGTAGCTTTTAAAAGCAGACCTGGGTAGGGTCTAATCGTGGTTCTAACAATAACAAGCTGTGTGACCTCTGAAAACTTACCTAACCTCTCTGAAGCTCAAATGTCTTATCTGTCAAAGAAAGGGTTAGATAAAAAGCGGTGATTTTTAATTTTCTCTCTCTCTCTCTCTCTCTGTGGAGGAGGGGGGACGGGTAGGGGGAGTCATGGACCCTTTTAACACTTTGGTTAGGAAGTCTTTAGTAAATGGGCATAGGTACACATAATTTTGCATGGAAGTTTCAGGAGGTTCAGACTTCCCAAAGTCTAGCTACAGAACTGACCTGTCGTATGCCTGCTTCTCTAAACAGCGTGCTCCTGAAACATCAGCATCAGCTGGGGGGCTTGTGAAAAACTCCAACTCCTAAACCCCACACAGATAGGATCAAAATCTCCAAGGGTAAGGTCTGATCCAGGAATTTGTATTTTTTACACACTTTCCAAGGTGATTCTTAGCCACAGCAAAGCCTGAAAGCCATTCGCTTGAGTGACAATGAATGTCTCCGGCTAGAGAGATAAACACCTGTTTATGAGTTCTGTCTTCTCTTCTCTTGGGATCTACTGTAGGAAATTTAGGTTGCTGACCAGTTGTCAATATAATCTGAGGTGGGAACCACTGATTTAAATTACTTTTTAATTTAGGGATTGCACAAATGAAAATTTTGTAGGTTTTCAAATTTATAAATCTACCTTTTCTATTCTAGTAATATATTCTTCATGTTTGGGGCAAAAGTAATTCAAATCCATCTTAAAGGCACTGCTGAAATGGGACAAAGTGATATGGAGTTTCTCATTTTAAAATATGCTTACACTAATAACCAGAAGCCAAATGTGACTCTTTTACAATGTAGACACGCCAATTATGTCTTCCACACTTGACCCTCTTTATTATCCTGCTAAAGCCGACGCAAACATTTTGTTAAATATCTCCCTACACCGCTCCTCATTACTCATTACTGAAATCTAATGTTTTAGGCATTTTAGAAATGGTCCCTATGTGATGTGGCAAAGTTTAATAAATAGCGAAAACAAAACAAGATAAAACAGATCTTCTGAATCTGAAATGGGCTTTGGCTAGCTACCCAGTCCCCGTATGTATTCGCGCCTTTCTCTGATGCATCAAAGATGTTACGGGATGAGCCAGGAACCAGAAGGCTGCACCTTAAGTAGTCAAGAATCCTGGAATCCAAAGAAGTGGATGGGATGTGACAATGGAAGGGCCTTCCAACAATGTCCACTATGGTGGTGAACACCCCTGCTTGCCGGCGAATGTTTAATAGGAGAGGTTCTGCTATCTGGACAGCTTCTTGATGTGGTGATTCACAGGCTGACAAACCACTAAAGGGAGCCAGGTAACCCTGTACCTGCTCTTACGTGAGTGTTCAGATCAATCTGTTTTCAGTTAGATGGGAGAAACTGAGCACTCGGGTTTTTCAAAGCGGTCATTTAGTCTCTATATATTTTTAAACATTTAAATAATTTTAAAGCACACATAGTACTTTTTGGCAATGTCATAGTTCGTCTCGTTTGCTCATAAGGATATAAAAAATCTGTAAAGTAAGCAACATGAGGATGGGCACACCATATGAATGTCTTTCACTCTAAGGATCCCAAACAGTAAACAATGAATGCGTGTTAATAGCCATCGTCTTTACGTCTCAGAAGGATAACACTGTTGCACTCAGATAAGAGAAGGCAGGGAGAATGCACACTTGTTTTGGGTCCTCTACTCTCAGAGCTCAATCAGTCTGATGAGCTGTACCTCTGAACAGGTAATAACCCTGGCAAGGTGCAACTCCTCCCTAGGGGCAAATGTGACAGAAGTCAGGCTGATTGTGGGCTGGAAGGGAGGGGACCCCACGGCAGCAATGGGCCTTACATCCCAGGGGTCAGCTGGGGCAGTGGAAGACTCTGAGGCTTAAGGAAGATAAGAATGATGCAAATCACACAGCATTTTACGGTTTTCAGTGCTCACACACACAGCACTTGTAAACAACACGCTATGTGTTCTCACGTATTGCATCCCTGTTTGTTTTTCTTATTTTGCTGCAGTCTGCTGAGAACTTCGTCTCTGTTACTAGTCCGTGCCTGGTATATGGAAGTGCTTCTCCCTCCTCAAGGCAAGAGCTGAGAACAATGGAAAGAGGTGGGAAAATCCAATAACTAATCACCACAGGAACTACCAGAAAAATATAACACAGCCTGAGCAAGGGGCGCTTAGGGGGCGGAGGGGAAAGGTACCCAGGGAATAAGAGAGGCGCGCTGGGCTTCCGCTGAGAGCTAACACGGCAACCACCCTAAATGAGAGGGCGTGTTGACCTGGAGCCTCTGTGCGAGGGTTAGGAAGTGGGGACAGGGGTGCCACAGCTAGGAGCTCTGGGCAGGGAACCAGGGGTCGGGCGGGGGAGGGGGAAGGGCTCCAGTCAGTCAGCCCACCTGAGGGAGGAGGGACGGCGGCATCGGGCACCAGGCTCTGCCTGGTCACCATCCTCCTTCCCTCCCACCTCTCTGCCTTTGTTTTCTTTCTATCTTTGATCCCTCTTGGATCCCGGGATTTCTCTCTCCACCTTAACTGATAGAATATAGAAGTTAAAAAAAATAAAATCAGTAAATACTGATTAAAATTTTATGTTTACCCTTCTGAATTTTTATAAAGAAGCCAAGGTCAATCTCTTCTCTTTTAATGTCCCAAAGATTCCTAGCATCTGACATAATGAAACAAAGTCATATTAGTCTAGACATCCTGTTACAAAGAGAGGTCCAGATGAATATCTTTCTCTTGCCAAATGTCTTAATATTCAAGGCTGCTGGGTTCTCTAACGCTCTCTTCTGATAACACAGCTCAGGGGCTTCGTTAGGATGAACAGCAGGATGAGAAAAAGGAGAGAGAATAAGAAGATCAAGCCAGGTAGACTGCACGTGACTAGAGGTGTATGTTGCCAATGGCTGCAAAGAATGATGTTCTTGGGCTTCCCTGGTGGCGCAGTGGTTGAGAATCTGCCTGCCAATGCAGGGGACACTGGTTCGAGCCCTGGTCTGGGAGGATCCCACATGCCGCAGAGCAACTAGGCCTGTGAGCCACAATTACTGAGCCTGCGCGTCTGGAGCCTGTGCTCCGCAACAAGAGAGGCCGCGATAGTGAGAGGCCCACGCACCGCAACGAAGAGTGGCCCCCGCTTGCCGCAACTAGAGAAAGCCCTCGCACAGAAACGAAGACCCAACAAAGCCATAAACTAAATAAAATTAATTAATTAAAAAAAAAAAAAAAGGATGATGTTCTTTTCTGTTTTCCCGGGATAAACACAAATTTCAGCATCAGCTCTGAAAAGCTGATAAATGCAATCTAAATGAGACGGCAGACCTGGTCAAGGGAACCATGCCCGTGAATGTGGCAGCTCGTGCCTTCTGAGCAGGCTCTCAGGGGTTGGGGGGGTTTGTTCAGGCCGCCATTTGTCCATCCTCTCCTGCTGTTCCCCTTAGGGTCAAGAGCCACACGTCTGCAAGAGGCCTGGCTGAGAGGTGCCTCTGAACCAGGGCTTTAATTTGGTGGTCCATCTGCTGGTCCAGAGAGAGACTAAACATGGGGCCTTGGCCTCACCCGTATCATATTCCCGAGAACTGAGCTTCAGCGGTCCAAACAGTACCCCGCCATGACTAACCAGCTACAACCAACAGCGTTCATCAGTCAATTACATGATTGTGGCACCAAGGTGGATGCTCTATAAACCTAATTAACAATGATAGGCCAGAGGTTTACAATAAAAAGCAAACTAAAATGAAATGTTAAGAAATTCCACCCAAGTGCATTTTACTCAACAGAGCTCCTTACATATTTTTCCTTTTCTTCTTTGTTAAACTTGATTAAGATGCTAAATTCTTAGAAGGGCAGAGGCTAAAAGGAGAGGCTATAAAATTTTTTAAGTGTCTGGGGGTGTTAAGTGTATTCTGATAGACACCATGGGGTGCCCCTGTGACACAGGCACTGTGGCCGTGTCTACAGGGAAAGTCTCTGGGGTTAGTCCAGACCCTCAGTGTGCAGAGCTTTGCTCTTCTTCCCTGTGAGGGCAAGAGACAGGAGGAAATAATTCTTACAAAGATCACATAAACCTAAGTCCGCCATTTCTGGAAGGCCAAGTGTCTTCCCAATTCAAAATTTCTAGGGAAAACCAGAGAGGAAGATTTTATCACCCCATTTTTGTTATCTTCTAACCACATGTCTCCACGGCCTTGGTCCATTTCCCCTCGAAACCACCCTTCCTTATCCAGCCTACGGCTCTCTGGACCTTTCTACAGAAGCCCTCGCAGCCGAGGTTTGTTTCAGGTGAGCGTGAGGCCCCCAGCAGTCTGGCCTCCTGCCCTCCCCCTTCCTACCTCCTCTTCCCCCTCTTCCTGGTACTGGTCATCCACATTGTCCTCCTGCTGGTCTGGATTCCCTGCCATCTGTTGAAACAAAAGGGGAGGCTCAGTTTACTGAACACTGGAGATGGGTTGTCCAGTCCTCTGGGACAAAGAACAGGCAGGCCACCATGAACAGTACACTTTCAACGCATCAGTGGCCAGGAAATGATGACTAACCACTCTCAACACAAAGCCCAGGATGCCCATCACCCGCTCTCTCTGAGGGTGGGCATTTCACATGATGACCCCCAAAAAAAACCCAAAGAGGTGAACCTCCTGTCCACGAGGTTATGGCTAACCTTTTGCGTAAAACCAGGCATTTGTTAAAATACCCGAGTGAAAACCACCCTCCATCGTGGCATCCGCTTACCACCAAATGCTCCTCCACTTCTGCATTCTCTTGCTTTTGGTGACTTTGTTTCTGCTCTTCATTTTCATCTGGCAAGTTTTCTTCCCTCACTTGCCCGGCTTCCTCAAATTCATCCTCCCCTTGATTATTAGGGTCGTCTGCTGGGTTTATATCCTCTACAGCTCCCCTCTGTAAAATTTTAATGAAAAGCAACCACCACTTCAAATTCCAGGATCAAGTCTAATTTCATTTGAAAGGCCACACACTGGCAGAAAATGCAATTGTCCTTCACCAGATTGTTCAGATCTATCCTTGCCAAGACTCACAAGTATTCATACCACTGTCGAAAGATAAAGCCTCTGCTTTATTTGTCAGAGACTGATGCATCAGAATTAAGTTCAAGTAGCATTTCTTTCCTGCAAGCGATTCCAAAATAGTTCTCAAAACTCTAATATCACAAGTAATATGAACATAACTAGATGACAAGAAAAACAGTTAATGAAAGCCAAAGGACCAAGTAGGAGAAATAATTAAAATGAGAGATTTAGATAGGCAAATAGTAACTTCTTTCACTGGTATGCTGATTTTTTTACAGACGAGTTATCCTTTGCAAAACCAGCTGTTACATGTAAGTGAGTGAAAAGCAGTTGAGGAGAGAGGAAGCCCACACCAGAAAGGACCCAAGAAGAGGGCCCACGAGGAGACAAGAGGAGGCTAATTCACATGTAGACGATCACGTTCTAGTGTGGATCATATTTCTTTATAATGAACACTACCGTGAAGCTGAGAGAGGCTGCACTGGCAAGAGACAGGAGAAAAGGGACCGGGCTAACTCAGCCTCCGGCAACATATTTTGAAAAATACCTCCCCCTCCCCGCCCCACCTCTCAAGTAGTAGTTCTGTTATGGTGTTCAATGAATGCCCTTCACATTATTAACTTTACAATTATCTGGATGTCCCACTTATGCTCCCAAAGCACCTTTCAAAAGAATACATGCCCTCATAAAGATTCGGATTTTAGAGCCTGAGCCGGGCAGGAATGGCGATGCTTGTAAGAGCTTCCCTGATCACACCAGGGTCATCAATAGGACACTTCACGGAAGCAGCAAATGCTTCCCAGAGACGGTGAAGCCTCAGAGTGAGATTTAGTCTCCAGACCACAAAATTCTACTTCAATTCACCTCAGAGCCTTGAACGTGTACAAGAGCTCACTGCAGTCTCAGCTGATGTATTATCTGCACATCCCTGGCTATGTACTTTGTTCAAGAGCAAAATGACACTTTTCTTGGGAATATAGAGAGTGACAAATCATAACCTTCACACTAAACTCCAGTTACTCCACAATCTTGTTATATGGATCACTTTTTGTATGTTATCAGTAAATTGTGTGGAAATATAGGAAAAATGTAACACATTTTCTTCAGAAAAAAAGTACAAGATGTCTTTTGCAAAAGTACATGAAAATGTACACATTAGTTCCAACTCTAACCAAGTGGTAAAAAAGGTTTAATAGGCACGGTTGTTAACGTTCAAAAAATAGTTAGATGATCAATTAAATCTCAGTTTGTTTTTACTTTAAAAATAAATGGATAAAGTATGAGACAAAGAGAGGGACAAGCAGGCTAATAATTTCTAATTAAGAGAAGGCATGGTAGAAAGGCCAGCGTTTCCCAGCGTGTTATCTAGAGCAAGTCAACTGATGAAAGGACAATAAAGGATTATGCAGTCAGGTAAGCAATCGAAACACACAGCGTTTCCCACAGTCAGTGACTGGAATACCCACCCTTCCCCTGTCCCCTTCACCGCTCTCAGGACGCTCTCAGACATTTGCATGCTCGCTTTCTTGCTCTCTCTTTCACATCCTCTGGCTTTCTCACACTCTCCTGCTATCTATAGCTCTTGCTCTTTCCTGAAAATATTTCAGGGCTAGGGTTCCCTGGAGCATACTCTGAGAAATGCCAATTCAGGGGCGGGTGGGTAAATGTGTTCTGCCACCTCTCAGTGCAAGTTATGTGCAAAAGCTGTTTCCATCAGGGCGGCTTCAAGCACCTATCAGGAAGACCTTCTCAATGTTTATCAAGGAAGAATATGGACAGGGCCCATAGGATAGCACAGACTGAATTTTATGAACATGGTGGTGGATTTCCTAGCAAAAGATGACAGGAGAGCTAGGATTTTACACTGTGAAAACTACCTACACATAAGAGTAAGGACACACTCATTTGCAGGCAAAGCCACGGCCCCAGACCACCCAACTGAATTGGGAGTCTTGGTCCTTTTTGAGTAAACAAAAAGAACATTTCTGGTTACTATATCTCTACCTGCTAATATTCTAATTTTTCTATAGCATCATGGTGTCTGGGAAATTTTTTTCTTTCATTTCTCAAACGTCACATTCTTATCTGTGTATTTATTAAAATAGTCACTGGACTGTTGGGAGATTACAGAGTCACATGACACACATTCACACCCCAGCAGACGGTTCCACGTGCTCCATAGTGGTTAATCTCCTTTCTCTGGTTCTCTCTCCAACTCCCACACTTGCTTTTTTTTTTTTCTTTTTCATCTTTCAGAACTACTACATATTTCAATCCCTCTTTTTTGCTTTTCTATTTTAATTTGACTAATCTAAAAGTCCCCAGAGGGAACCTCCTTGGATGTTTTCCCAGAGCAACCTTTAACCCATTCTCATCACACACACACCCTGTGGTTTACAGTTAACAACACTGCTCGTATCAGATAATTGTGTAAGCCACCTTCCTTCTGTGCTGATGAAATAACAGACATATCTGGAGCCAGAGTCACGGTGTCAGGTAAACCTTCACGTTTCCTTTCTGCCTTGTGAGTTCCTGAGTGTCAAGACCGGAAGAGAGGACACTTACATCTGCCTCGGATTCTGGGTCAGCTTCGTGGGGCCCTTGTTCTTGAAGCTCATGTCCATTCTCTGGGTCTTCTTCTGCCTCGTCTTGGTGCTGGTTGTCTCTCTCATAAGCTAGCAAATCAAAGGAACTAATATCAGCCCGAACAAACCAGACAGGATTCTTCCTTTCAAAGCAAAGCAAAGTCACCAGCGGGCTTTCCTATAGACCACTTCACCCACTCTCTCCTCCTGCTAGGTTAGCTCAACATAAGGTGTATGTCTCAGCTTTTCTGGAAAAGTTATGCCCTTTCCCCAGGCCTTCTGTCTACAGAGATAGTGTGGAAAGGCCTTGTGTCTACAGAGACAGTGTGGGTAAGTGACACCATTCTAACTCTCCAAAAACAAATGTTTACAACAAAAGCGGCATTTTCCCCCCATTATGCCAAAAACAACGATCAAAACTTTCTTGATAAAATAAAGCCCAGTCAATTGGACATCGCTAAAATTATCAACTAATTTTTGGTAACGTCAGAGAAAACGGCAAGGCACTGAAAGAAGAAACTGATGCTATTTCAGGAAATGAAAGAAATAACAACCCCATTTGTGGAGCTAAAAAAACAAATTCAGCCAGTCGTCCTGTGTTCTCTGAGGTGGCGGTAATGATGATGCCACAAGCATGGCATGTTTATACTCACACACACATTTACTTGCTACGTTTTGAAAAAAATTATTTCAATTAAGAGAATTTATTGATAGATAAGAGCACACAAAGAGAGGAACAAATAACTTCTTTTGGTAAGATGCAAGAGGAAAGGTTAACTATAGGGAGAGTATTCAGCCTGTAGAAAATAAAGATGCAGGTAACTTTCCATCAGGTTTCAAGTGCACCAAGGGATCCATTAAATAAAAGAGAGAACAAATGGTTCTCTAGTCTTACTGATAATGGAACAAAAAAGCTTAAAGTGCTGCATGGGGGGACATAAGGAAAACAATTTCTTGACTATAAGGGCTATAAAATATCAGAACAGGCTGTAGAGGGAGTTTGGGTAATCACCTTCCTTTAGATTCTTTAGGAAAGGATACAGAGCTAAGTGTTAGTGTTGCCAGGGAAACGGTTACTGTCTAGTCCTATTATCACAGTAAGCGGTATTTGATAAATGACACATAGATGCGCACTGCAAATGAAAGCTACTATTGACTCAATTTGAAAAACTTTCAAGGCAATAATCTAAACACCTCCAAGGTAAGAAGAAAATGTAGAAGTTTCCCAAAGCATAACAGTCCTATGACAATGTGTTGGAAATAAGTATTTAGCATACAAAAAGCTTAAACTACCATTTCCTCTCTAAGATGTCAGGGAACAAACAGACTATCTCACGTGATTTAGGCTACCAACGTGAACTGTTTGGGAGGATTAAGAAAAGCATACCCACAACAACAAAAGACAGATGGTACGCAAATCTCTGTACGTACAGGCATCCTCCACTTTTTGAAAGTTCGTTTTACGTCACTTCACTTTCACGAAAGACCTACATTAGTACCTGTTTTGGGTAACCGAAAGAATTCGGAAGAGGATTTCCAATTTTATGGAAAAAGGTGAAAAGTAAAAATAGCGACTAGTGTTGGTTCTGCAGCGAGAGAGAGAGAGAGAGAGAGTCTCGTGGAGACAGTACACACCCAGAGCAGAGCGGCGAGAGTGGCATCGTCCAGCTCCTTCCCCAGGACCTACACTCAGCGGCTCAGCATCAGCCCCCAGAGCTCTGAACTGTGCCTGTGAGCATCTGTGCTTTACCTCGATTTATTCTGTGTATCCCTTAGCAAGATGTGTCCTATGGTAACTGCTTCTTTGCTTTACACCATTTCCGTTTACAAAAGGTTTCACAGGAACGCTCTGCTTTCAGAGAGCGGGAGAAACATGTATGCAGATACACATATAACTCTGAGTTGATGTTATATATTACCAAGCAGTTTTATTAAAACATTCATCATCTAAGAAGCTCACCACCTCCTTCCTCTTCCTGGATGCCCTGGTCCTCTGCTCCCTGAACAATATCATTATCTACAGCATCATAACGAGCTTGCTGCCTGCAAGGGAAACAAACAATCATCACCTCAGGGACACAAATTAAGTAGCACCGTTTGACATAAGTCATTTATCTTTAAAGAGAGTTATCAGTGAATTTTTCGACACTTTTTTAAAAGCCATAAAAATATTTCTTAAGCTTATCCAATTAGGTTTAATAAAGATTCCAGATATACTTTCAAAACATGCCTTATAAAAGAGAAAATACCTTTCAAATGATCAAATAAAATGAAGTTAGCACAAAACCTCATAGGTTATTTTGAGACATACACTGCCATTTTTAAGCAGGGAAAAAAAATGTTGACTATTCTGAAAATTCAATGTTTGGAATGTAATTTTCAGGTAGTGGTTCTGCCTCAGCTACGTGAGCAATAGGAGCCCCTCAAGTTCAAGGGTAACAGACACAGGAAGCTGTCTTTATGCTGCCTGTGAACGCCAGAGGCGGGCTGCCTAGGCCCATCAGGAGGCTACCGTGTGTGCTCTGCGCGCTGCGGCCGGCCCTGCGCGAGCCCAGCCTGCCTCTGCTGGGCCGTCTCCGCGGCGAGGGGCCGGTGCTGCTGCGGCGAGGGTCCCTGCAGCCTCTGCTGGGGCGGGGCCTCCTGGCGCTCCTTCAGCTCCTGGGCCTCCTCCGCCCGCCGCGCCGCCAGCCTCTGCTGCTGCAGCCGCTCCTCGTACGGCGACGGGAATTTGGCGACCGGCCTGCCTGAAGGATACACCTGGGGAGCAGAGAGTCGGTGCTGAGCAAGAGCTGTCTGTCGGGTGCCCTGGGTCCTCCCTTCGTCCGTTTCGCGCGACACGCGCAGAAGGCGGGGCTGGTTTATGAACACCTATCTGTCAGGTCAACTGTCATAGCGGTGCAAAGCCACCCGCGGCTGGACTCCACTCCTGTTTCCCAACGCTCTGAATCACCCCTGGCTTCTTTCGGCAACTGGTCTCCTCCATTTGTTGGCATTAAGGCAGATTTTTGCTCCCTCTCAAATGGAGGAGGACGCAACAGAAGAAATGTTTCGACCCTAATTAAATTTATGCTCAGAAGGCTCTGGTATATGTGGGCACTTAATAACCTCAGACTAAATGGGGCGATTTGTGAGCTGAGGCTGAGGCTAAGGCTTTTCCATGAAGCGCTAAAGACCTAGGGAAGCTAATTAACTCTAGCAATGCAGACACTAATCTCAGGCTAAGCGGAGCCAAAGCAAGTCAAATTTCAGATTAGGGTGGAAAAGCAGAGAACCATTTCTCTTCAAAGAAACCAAAAATGGACAAGAAGAGAGAACTTTCGGATTAAAGGAAAACCTGATACAGGAATTCTTAAACTCTGCTTCCATTAAGCCGTCTACCGCTCCCTCCTCCACCCCCCCAACTAATACAAGTCCACCAGTTCTCAGCAAAGGAAAGAGGGTGCACGGTTGAGGGAAATTAAACCTAGTGGGGAATTACCTTTGAGGAAGGCTATGAAGGACCCAAGACTGGGAGAGAGGCTTCTTCATGCCACGTTTGCAACAATTTAAGAGTGCACCTGCAGGGGCCTTCACACCTGCCCAGCCAAAGCCTCTAGCGGCTTGAAGTCTTGGAAAGTTTGAGGCCAAACAAAGCTTCAGAGCTGTAAATAAAAGGTGACCGGCATCCACCTAAGGGCCAGGTAGCCTACCGTCAGGTATCACCTTCGAGGTTGTGTAAGGAAAGTACACCTGGCTGCATTCAGGGTTGCCTTCAGTTCTTTTAAAGTGTCATTTATAATAATGGATGTTTTTCTGAGTCTTACTTATGTGAGAGGGGAGTGCTCAGTGGTGGAGCCTGAGCAGAGACTGGTTAGACACACTCACCTGGTGGCGTGTCCTTAAGTCAGCTTTCTGATGACTTGCTAACCACCCTGAAGGCGAGCGTGCAAAACCCAACGTAGGATTTGACAGTAAGTGAACAGGGAGAAAAGTACCCTTGATCACAGAAACTGAGTCACTTCTCGGCCTCAAGATGCCCACGGGACTCGAGCACAGAGGGGAAGGTGCGGGACGAGGTGCCCGTCTACTCTCCTACGCTGTTAAAGGGATGTGCCTGAGTCTCTCTCACTGCGCACCCTTGACAAAGACAACACGTACACACATGCACAGCACCTTCTCTTTTCCCCAACCATCTTTCTGGGATAAGGAAGCTATGCTACTAACATCACAATAGAACATTTAAATACGTACATGTAACATTTAGCAAGAGCACCCCAATTTTATTTTATAGACTGTTATACATGAGGGCTTTTCCCTTAACACAGCTGACCCTTGAACAGCGTGGGAGGTTGGGGCGCTGACCCTCCGTGCAGTGGAGAATCTTCTCATAACGTTCAGTCGGCCCCCTGTTTATAGGGTTCCTCCGTAGCCTCCCTGTAGGGGCTCCTCTGGGCGGTTCCTCACATGCAGGTTCTACCAACCACGGATCTTGTAGTATTTACTACTGAAAAAAATCCTGGTATAAGTGGACCCGTGAGGTTCAAACCTGCCTTGCTCAAGGGTCAAGTGCACGTAGAAACAGCGGCGCACCCCTCATCCCAGCCAGCTGGCTGGGTGGTCTCGTACCTCAGCACGAGCCTGCCCTTGCGGGAGTCTGGCCTCCTTCTGTTCGCGCCGTTCCGTCCACTCCCGGCCCCGCTGCTCCTCCGGCGGCGGGTCGTGCTCCTCCTCGAGGCGCTCCGCCCGCCCGACCTGCTCCATTGCCTCCTCCTCCAGGGCCCTCCGGTGCTCCTCCTCCACCTGGCGCTCCTCGGGTTCCCCGCCTCCCGCTTCCTGCCGGGTCAGTCCTGCGGGGGCCTGGGATCCTGCCTCCTTCTGGGTGGGGGGGTACGGTTTTGCTTCCTCCGTTCTTCCAGGGACTGCTTCACGGTTCTGCCACACTTGGCCGTTTCGAGACACCTAGGCCAAGCACATCACTGGAAATGACACTCTTCTATTTCGAAAGTAGTGACAGAATTTCTTTATTACCATTGTCTACCGGGTTACAACATAAGCAAAATCCTGGAGTCTAGCAATACAGAGTCCTGACTGAAAAGTATGGCTGCAATGGAGTCACTTAACTCTTCTCACTGTGTGATCTCACCTACAAAATAGAGATAACATAAGCAAAATTTCATCGTGGAAAGAATACCGTAAATAACCTAAAAGTAAAGCCTACAAGTGACCACATCTCAGTAGACCCTACCCTCGAAAGCAATCTAACGCCTGTTCTCCCTTAGAATAGAAAGGGAAAAACCCTCATACTTCAAGTGATCAAATACTTACGTAATTTTCTTCAAGGTAAATTTTGTTTTCAATAATTATTTGAAAAGAAAAGGATAAGATCAAATAGAGGATGAGTTAGCTTTTTTGTTAGCTAATATAAAAAAAAGAATGCCATTACTAATGGACATCCATGTTGGCTATAATAGTGCCATAATTAAACATTTTTGACGTATTAAAGTGGTATTTCTTTGTAAACCAGAGCAAGTCTTTTGTGAGTATTTTATATTATTAATACAGAAAACCCTGAAGAAAAAAAAAAAAAGATGTGTCTTTTTACAGAGAACTCCTCTTCTAAAACTGGTTGATTTAAATCAGTTTTCTCTGCAAGTTTCAGAGATTTCTATATGGTCTTCATTACTTAGAAAAGAGAGGCAAAAGAGAGATGGTATAATATCAATAGGAAAATGTGTCACTGTCCTCCCTCCCACCAACCTTCTTTAGCAGAAAGAATACTTTCTTTGGTCAGGTTGCTGTCCCGTAATTGAAATAAATGTGAAGCCCTGTTCTTAAGTTAGCAGAAACATAACTTAGAAACTGGATTGTATACATAAACAAATAAGCCAAGGAAAAAAGTCCTTTCTCAGACATCTGAGGACAGCTTTTGGAGGTGTACATTTTACCAAGTCCTTGCAAACCTGGCAAGTTTGAATTGATACTGCCCTGGCTTTACAGGAAATATTTCTCTGAAGGGCCCTAAGTGCTTTCCAACACCTGTCACTTATCTCCACAACATCCCCGTGAGAAAGGTTAGAGCAGATGACTATTATCTCCACCTCCCAGATGGAAGAACTAAAAAGTCTGAGTCATTAAAAGATTAATCCAGTAAACTGGTAGTTAAACTTAGATAGAGAATAGAACCAATTTCCACACCAGGGCTCTGGTTGTGCTTTCTTAAGTTAGGAGCAACAGAAGACCCAGACAAAGAACAAGCATCCAGGAGGATACAGAATCTGTCTGTGAAGGAATGCTTTGCTCAGACTGAAGATTCAAACGAAGTCCACTCACTTCAACTTAATTATTCCCATAAGGTGATAAGAAGGTGAGTTGGGGAAGGTCTTCTCAAACATTCATTGTTTAAAACGACTTTGTCGGGGGAAAGATAATCATACTTGCCATTTTTATTACAGGTGTGATTGCAAAAACACCTCTGTAAGAATTAATCATATGGGCGACATCGCTTTTGATGTTTCACTTGGGAGATATTCTTAAGCAACAAGGCTTAATTTTATCAAGAACAGAATACAAAAAATGGATTCTGTGACTAGCACTTACACTCTTGTAGTTTTATGAAGGCTATATAATACAAACTTTGACATGTTTTGTATGGACCAAGCACAGCATCAAGTTCAAATACATTATCAGCTTTAATACTTAAGTGGGCTGATTGTCATATAATATCCTCATGATCATTTAACCTTCTCACTCTATCCCCAATCCCCCCCCCAAAAAAACCCCTAAAATATTCAGACATAACAGCTCCTTTCAGACAAATATACCCACATGAAGAAAGACAAAACTAGTTCAGTCTTTTCCAGGAAACAGAACAGCAGTTCTCAAAGTGTGCGTCCCCAGACCAGCCGAATCAGCTAGAAATGCAAATCCTCAGGTCTCACCCCAAATTAACTGAACTGTAAACTGTGGGCTGGGGCCCAGTTATTCTTGTTTTAACAGCCCTGCTAGGGACTCTGATATATGCTAAAATGTGAGAACCGCTGTTCTGCAGTTAGAGCTGGCAATATTTAGAGCAGTTCACCTGAGAACAGCTTGACTGGGAAAGCACAGCTTGACAGGGAAAGCACAGGTCAGCTTGACCTGACCACAGATGACCAGTTCATGCCTCTTACCTCCCGAGGCTCTCCGGGTAACTTGTCCCTTGTTGCGCTGACACCTTGTGGAGAATGTGCCACCTGGGTAACATTTTGCTGCTCTGTTTGTTCTGGTTTTCGAAAGCTTGGAATCCTATTCAGAGTATCTTTCAGTTGTTTATATTCTGCAACTTGAGTCTGCATACAAATTGCACAATTGGATGCAAATTGCACAATTTGAGGAGGGAAAAGGATATCATTCATAGACGGTTCACTGGAAGACTAGACAAAAATATTATACCTAAATGCAAGAAAGGATAAATATGCAGACTGCTTCCATGCATTAGCTATACTTACTTGGACATGCTCAACCATTTTTAAGCACATGCAAATTAGAGTTAAAGGGAACAGAGAAAAAGTATCTAAGACAGATGTTAGTTTCCCATGCTACATTAAACTAAGTCAGGATTTTTATATATAAATTTCTAGTCTAAATATCATTATTAAAAGTAAGAAAGCTATGCAATCAGTTTTATGACATTAAACTCTATTTTAAAATTCCACAATTATATAAATATAAGTGCAGATTATCTTTTACCAATATGGTCTGAGTAACACTTTTCAGCAGAAAAGAACCATAGGCTTCAAATAAGTTAACTGAATATATATGTAAAGTCACTCAGACCATCCTCTTCTTCCAGTCAATATGTGCTCACATATGGTCCCTTCCTCTCCAGAACGCTTCCTGTATTGTGCTCTGCAGTTTTGGAAAGCAATAGCATAGGCATGAAATGAGGCTGGATTTTTATTCTTCAATTCTGAACGCCCTTTTCTTCTAGAGCAACAAAGGCACTAATGAAGGCACAGGTCTAGAATATACTCATATACTCATATGTGTGTACCTGTGTGTATATGTGATAGGGTGTGTGTGTATGTGATATTTTTAATACAAGAAGCTAGAAAGACGGAAAAAATCAGACACTTTAAGTAGGAAAACCAAGAGACTATACTTAGCTCATCATATGCACCAACACTGTAACCCTAAAACAGAAATACTGTGTGTGTAAACACACACTTACATGAACACAAAGCACCCAGAAATCTCTTCTGAAAGAAAGAGCCTGCTGGCCAGGGCCGCCGCCCTCAGTGTGCACAGCAGAGCGGGAGTCGAGGCTGGTTGAGTCGTGCTCCTGCGGCCACAGCTGTGCACCTGCACGGTGCTCTCCCACCCCCTTTCTGCCTTTTTCTAATTCACACAGAGGTGCAGAAGTCCGCTTGCTAAATCTGTCTCAGGGGAGTGCTTCTTTATCATTTGAACAGAGGCGTGCCATACGGCTAACAGTGGCCCTTAGCCCAGAAATCTACCAAAACATTTGCAAACCAACTTTGGAGGTCAAAGAAAAAAAGATGACATCCACACAGTGATACTTTTAATAAGATAAATATTCTAGTCTTTCTTCTTTCTCCTCCTCCTAGATACATAACCTTTGAAGGCAGTAATGCTGTGGTTCTCAAATACTAGTGTGCATTAAGAATCATGTTAAATTATGGAAGGATCATGTTAAAAATGCAGGATCCTGGACCCCCCCACCCTAGAAATGATGATTCAGTAGGTCTGGAGCAAGGCCCAGGTAACTGTGATACAGGGAGTCTCCACAAATTCCAGCTGAAGAGTTAAGTGTGACTTTGATGTCCAGATGACCTAAGCTTCCAGCTTGGTTCTGGGCAATGATTTCGGGCCAGCTACAGTACTCCTTTTGACCTTACTTTATTTAGATATAAAAAAGATACCATATTTTATAACTCAGTAGGTTGTGAATAGTAAATAAAATTCTGTACATAAAGTTATTATGATAATCCCTGATAAATTGTAAACTCTCAAATTCTACTCTGTTCCTGCTTTCTCCCGCCCTTAATTATTACATTTAAAAATCAGGTTGTCAAGACAGAATCTCATAAAATGATTTACATGAGAGACGTAGATGCCTGAAATAGCAGTTGTTTTCTGAGCAGATCTGGGGAAAGTTTTAATACAGGGGTAAAAGAGCAGGAGAAACTTGGAGGCCCCACCCAAAAGAACCAAAAAGCTATTGAAAGAAATAGAAAATCATATGTACGTTAAATAAAAAAATTTTTTCTGTTGCAAAACCTTGTTGGCAATACTCCCAGGATGCTTACGACAGAATCTGGTTTTGGTCATTAAATGAACTATTTTACTTATATTTTTCTGAATTTTCACATTGTTGCTTAGTCTAATATTTATGGCTATTATAGTACACAGAGTATTCAAATTGGTTTGTCACATTTTTCAGTATGAAAAGCAGCCTCAGAGAAAATAATAATACTTGGTAAAAATTTTATAAAGAAGGTTTTGAATGTAATAATATCCTCTGAAGTCAATTTAATTTATACCCATGGAAAAAATTACCACACAGCTACAGTTTTGTAGGGAGATAATCAATGACTGCCTTGAAAAAGGGCCCCATAGACACAGATGCTACAGCCTCTGAGATGAATCAGGGCCCAGCATATGATTCTTTTAATAATTTTATAAAGACAAAAGATAATACATGGTCTCCTGGTAAGCACAGATAGTTGGTTTTCCTTTGCCCTTTTCTTTTAATTCTTCCAAGAGAAGAAAAGTGAAGACCGGTGATTAAGAAGACATAGCAACTAAACTAGCCATTCCTATTTCTTTGCTTCGACTAGAAAGCTGTAAAACACTCAATGTGATATTACTTTAATGAGCTCTCCAACACTTGTATTTGTTCATTCAGTAAGTGTCTACTGAGGGCCTGCCTTGTGCCGAGGACTGTTCTAGGCTTTGAACAAATGAAGCTTACGACTCTCATTTTCCTTCTCTATTGACTTGAGAGCTCTTCTTATTTCCTGTAATTTGACCAAACAACACATAAGCCTAGTCCCAAAAGCAGTGTGTGCAGGCTGTAAAGCTGGGAGCAAGGGAGGGAGGAATAAAATATAGAGCTTGACAATAATTTATTTAGGTAGCTAGCATCATAAAATCCTACAGATCATATAGCGTGCGTCAATACAGGTCATACGGTGGCAAAAGACCACATATGTGGGATAATTTCTGTGACTGAAACAAGTATTAGACTACTGCATGCAGGGGCTGGAGGAGGGTAGAAAAAGTAATATGCACCACACTGCCAGTGCAAAAAAAAAAAAAAAAATCAAAGGTTTATTTAATATTCTCTTGATCAAGTTTTGAAAGCATGCATGATCTTCAGGATCAGGAAAGCTCTGTCCTAAGGAACTCAGTGAAGCCTGGCCTTTAAGAGACTACACGCAAAGAGGAATTCAGAAATGTTAAGCAGACTTAAAAAGAACCCAGAGAGGCCGCTACCCTTCTAACCTGTGCAGCAGCTAGTGCACTCTTGTGGTCTTCCAAAGTCACTACAAGTTGTTCATGCTTGGAGAGTAAATTCTTATGCTGTTGCTACACAGAAAAGAATTTTACAGGTTGAGTTTTAACATTCTAGGACAAACTCTTCTTGGGCAGACAGTGGCATGAGCACCCAGATGCTGCTTTCTTGCCGGTTTGTTTGTTTTTGCAGTATTTGTTAAGTTCCAAAATCTTTGTAGAGGGAAGACTATGATTAATGTAGTATTCCACAATCTAAAACGTGCTACCCAAATATCACAATCACTTACAGTGAAATCAACACACACAAAAAAATACCTCTCATTATTAATAAACCTTTGTAAATAAAAAAGCTTATTAATCTAACAAACCTGCAACATTACAGCCATACTGGAAATAAGTGAAAAATATTATTAATAATATTAGAATTAACATTTTTATTATTAAAACATTATAACAGTAGTGCAGAATACTTGAAAAATAGATGGGGAAATATATAATCCCACTATCCTTAAATAAGTTACAAACGATTTTATATGTTTCCTTTCGGTCTTCTCTACATAATTGTATATAGCTATCATAATAGCCTGCATTCTATTTCATGTACTTATTTTTCACTTAAGGTATTAAAGGTATTTCTATATTGCCAAAAAAAAAAAGCTTATTAAGATTCAGCCATCTAGCAAAAGAATCATTTCAGTACTAATGGAAATGTTGGGATTTCCAGATCATCGTTTAGCTTATGATGCAGAAGTGGTAAAAGTATTGGGCCTGGTCCAGTTTATGCAAAGCCCAAAATAACAGTGTGCATTGTAAAGCATGTCAAATAGGGAACGACTTTTAAGGTCACTCTACAAAGTAAAGCAGGCAAACACTAAACAGTCAAATGCTGGGTTTTTTGGTTTTTTTTTTTTTTTTACCTTGACATCTTGCAGCTGTGTGTGCATGTCCTGATGCGCTCTCCTCAGCTGTCTGTTCTCTTCTCTCAAATTGTACACGGATTCTATTTTAGAAAAAGGAAAATCATGCGTAAAGCCCTGGGCCTTTTGGGCTCTTGATTCTATTATTTTCACATCTAAAGCCTCACATAACTTTTTCTAGGACTGTTTTGAACTTTGACAGTACAATATTCCAAATCAACAAAACCTATACCATTTTGGGCTGTGGCATGGATTCAGCTGGACAACCCGATACAATCTGGTTCAGTGGTTTAAATACATTTAAACAAGCTACACGTCGCAGAAGTTAAGGATTTTTAATTACTCCTGTGCTGAAAATGAAATGTTTCTGTTAAGGAGCAAACCCTTAGGAATGAAATGTAATGGGTAGGAGTCATCTAAGATTTTGATCTCTTCACAAATTAAAAACAGGGCTATCAAAAAGCAAAACCACATTTCTCAGAGCATGAATAATTTCCACAGTCCCCAAAAGGTATTTCAGTTACAAAAGCAACTCAAGAAATAAACAAGAGACAGAGAGACACCCCATCTGCTCAAAAATTCTAAATATATTTTCTTTCTCCCACCATTGAGTTCTTGACTGATCCAAATTCTCCCTCCAATAGCTATAGGACAGTTCTTTCCAGGGCTACCATGTGAGACTGTAGCAATCAGAGTAAAGTCTGAAAACCTCCTGAACCACAAGCTCCACTGTTCGGGGAACAACCTCTTGCTAATTTTCCCACATTTTCTGTATCTGGATGCAATGAACTGGCAGTGCTTGGGCCAAATCCAACACACAAACATTTTTTTTGGCCCCTGCAGTGTTGGCCTAAACTTAGTGTCTTCCACGTTTGAAGAGCTGTCACCATTTAAAAATCAAGAATCTGGGTCTAATAAGACTCTGGCAACATTAGGCCGGTTCTCATGAGACAGCACTCAGCAGAAGTTAAATGGTGGCTGGGTGACCATAATGACTCATTTCCAATGGGAGATACTGTTGAGAGTGAAAGGGGTGCTGTTAAGAATTACGCTGGGACAGCAGCAGGTGTGGACCTGCACTACATCGGGCAAGCCGTCCCCAGAGTGGCAGCCGCTCGCTGCAGGCAGAACTTTATGCCTCCAGGGTGGCCCTCAGCACAGAGGGAAGGTGCCAGTCACCATCCCGCCTCGTACTTTCTGTCCACTTTCACTCCACTCGAGTCCCTGCTTGATCCCTGGGCGCTGGCTTCGTGACTGGGTTTGGGGAGAGATCAAGAACAAGGTGGGAACTGTGGCCAGTGGTTGGGTTGTCCACCTACACGTCACACCGGATTTTCTCAAAGGTCAAAACAGGACACTGTGGCAACTGAAGAGGACCACAAGTGTGTCATCGGCTGGATGGGCCCTCAGTCTACACACAGGCACACATGCACTTGAAATACCCAAACGTGGCTGACTTTTAAAGGAATTCAGTTTATAACCTTAATGAGGTGTCTCCTGTGCCTTTGCTGTGTGACCCTGAGCAAGTTACCTAACCTGAGCAGGCCTCAATTTCTTCACTTGTTAAATCAGACTAAATATAATGCCTACCTTGCAGGTTGTTATGGGACTTAAATAAGATACCTGTACGAAGAGTTTCCCCCAGTACTGGCACATGGAAAACATTTGTTAAGTGTCAGCTATTATTATAACGATAATGGGAAGAGTAATCATCTAAGTTTATATGCTATCAGCTCACAGCTATCCATATTCTAAATTCTGAACTCCCTCCTCATGTCACAGTAATCTGCCAAAGACTACTCGGACTACACACGTCATAGGTTTGCCGCTACCGACCCACGTCTATCACGATGTGTCTATCTTTAATTTACTATCAGGGACCATAATCAAACAAAAGTGCTGATGTGAAAATCACTTATCAAAGTGTCATCAAAGTCACTGTCACATTAAGTTGTTTGAAGTCTCTCTGAGAAACTTCTTCCAAAAATTAACTGACACCAAAAATACTGTTCTCTCTCTCTCTCGCCCTGTCTCCATCTCTGTCTCTCTCTGTCACTCCCTCACCCACCAAGGTATTGGTAGATTCTCTCTTCTGATGACAAGAGCCCTATCACTTACTGTATTTCTCCTTTTGTTCTGGGTTCTAGGAAGCTCAGACCAGGCCATCAGGCTTGAACTATCTGAGTATGCAGAACTCACAGACAAGTATCCTCCTATTTTCCATGGTTCCGATTTCTTGTTAACATTTTACTATACATGGACTTGGTTTCAAAGAAAGAAGTTAACTATGGAGTAGACACAAGATAATATGCCTTTTAGGGCTATTACTAAAATTGAATGAACTAAATTATGTAAAGCATGCCAAGGTCAGACACCTAGAAAATTTTACTTCTCACTCCTTAATGGATCTCCTTAATAGCAATATAATTAAATATATTTCCTCAGCTTGGCTCAGGTTTGAAAATGCTAAACAGTGGATCCTACAAGTCAAATGTCCTCCTTCACCACACAAAGGTCTAGCATCCCCAGGGTGGCAAGTGCTGTCTGCACAATGGAGTCTTCTGGTTCTCTCTTCCTCTTACCACCTTCGTAAGGACTTTCTGTGTTTAGTCTCTTCCTTTCTCTATTTTGTTATCTTACTGACTCCTCACCACCTGGCTCACCACCAACAAGCCAAGGCCCCTACATGTCTGCATCTCTTGGGTGTCATCTGCTGACATCTGGCTCCATCAAGACCACCTCAACCCTTTGTAAACTGCCTCAGTGGCTATTTAACTCCCAGGTGCCTTTTTGGAATACTTACAAAGTATTCCTATTATTTTGGAATACTGTTATTAGCCTACTATTTTGGAATACTTCGAGACAAAGCATTGCAAAAAAAAGCACAGAAAAGTCCAAAGGACCCTTCACACAGTTTCTTTCTATGATGACATTTTATATAAAACCAGGAAATTGTTCTTCACCTGTGTTTTTGCAAAGCACCAGGATTTCACCCGTGTTTTTGCAAGCACCAGGATTTCACCCGTGTTTTTGCAAAGCACCAGGATTTCACCCGTGTTTTTGCAAGCACCAGGATTTCACCCGTGTTTTTGCAAAGCACCAGGATTTCACCCGTGTTTTTGCAAGCACCAGGATTTCACCCTTGTTTCTGCAAGCACCATGTATGTTTTTAAACCAAATCTCACACTTCAAACTTATTTAGTACCTGGATAGGTGATTGTAGAATATGCTATTGCCCTTTTCCAGAACTCACATGTACTTAGAAGTGATATATTTTGTTCCATATTACTATGAAAATACCTGATGCTGATGCTGATGGTGGTTAATATAGACTGAAGGTCTACCATGTACCAGTAACTGTTCTAGGTGCTCTGCATAATGTAATCCTCATACCAACTCTACAAGGTTGATACTTTTTATGAATATCCCGCTTTTACAGATGAGGACGGTTTACACTACACAACTTGCCTGTGGTCATATATAAACTAGTCATTGAAGAGGCCAAGATTCACCAGGGCAGTCTGACTCCAGAGCCTGAGCTTTTTGAAGCTACTATTAGCGATCAACAGGGAGTCTTTATGCCCCTGTGGAGATTTGGAAATGCATCACTGTAACTGGGGAGCACTGATGGCATTTTGTGGGTGGGGTCGGAGATGCTAAATGTCTCACAACACACTTAAAAAGAGAACCGTCTTGCCCAACATGGCCAGTGTGCCCCGTTGAGAAACACTAAGTATTCTATTCTGTTTCCCTAAACGAACCCAAGGAGATAAGTATAAGTGTGAAACTTCATAAAGAAGTAAGAAGTAACTGGTAAAGGACCACATGTAAGGTAATCAATCACCAAGCAACAAACAAAATAAAACAAAAGTCTATTGTTCTATTCAAACGTTAATATGAGTATTCATTTCCATGCACACTGACTAATTAGGTTTCCAAATACCTTTTAGCTTAGAAAGCTCTTGTTCTTTCTCTTGCTGCAGCTGCAGGTATCTCTGCTTGTGGTCATTAAATGTCCTACTGAAGTCTTCTCCTTGCTTGCGGTGTTCCTCTTCCAAGTCGCTGTGCTGTTTCTTTAGCTCCTCATGTTGACTCTGCAAAGATGAAAACTTTAGCAGGGATGTACATTCTCTAAATTATATCACAATCTGTCTCTCGATAGTGTAGCCTTTCTCTTGCCAGAAAGTAAGCACAAATGAAGAAGTAGACTTCGTTTTCCTCAGCTTGCTTCGAATTTGTGCAGCTCCCTTCCATTCCAAATGAATAGTTTACGATCATGGCCAAAAATAATTTTCTCCTGAATTTTTAACATTAATGGCAACAACAAGAAGTTGGAAGTTTGCATGAGAGATGGAAAAGGAAGGGATCTGGGGAAATTCCCAGGGACTCAAGTTACTGTGGAAACAGGGTAAAGCTAACGAAAAAATTACCCCTCCGTGGATACTCTAGACTGCCTCTTTCAATCTGATGTTTTCCCAGCAACATTTTTTATTTCCCTTCTTTGATTTTCAGCCTTCCTGGTAACCCAGTTTAAAGAAGGGGGGAAAAAAAGACTTTTTTTCCATTTGAGGGAAGTAATAAATCTATTGTTTATAGAATGATTCTTACATATATTACTCCTGATTATAACACTGTAATCACAATCTAGATAAATTCTACAGTCTCCAAATGCTTAATGTGAAAGGGTGGTCTGCTTTAATTCATGTATTGCTTTCTTGATAATAGGAAAGATGCTGGTTTCTATAAAAAGCACATGCCCTACTGATATAGGAGAAAAGACAACACCAAACAAAAAGCTGGGGGGTAGGGGCTGGAGACAGTGGTGTGTTTTTTTTCCCTGCTCTGCAGGGTGGCATAATGTCTGCTGCTCATCTCTTCTGGCCTGAACAGAAATAGTGCATCTCTCTCTCTCTTTTTTTCAATTTTCCTGACACAATAATGAGTTTTATCCAAGAACCAAGGAAGGAGAATCTTTAAACATAAATTGTGCTCCTGTGGTAGGCAGAACACTTATTACACATTAGTAACAGGAAGGCAGCATTTTAATACTTCTACTGCCTCCAGCGCGACTAAGATAAAAGAAAATATCTAAGAAAAACCACTCTGAGAAATTAGATTTAAAAAACAAACAAAAATCCTTAAAGGATAGAGAACAAAATTAAAAATTACGTGACCAGAGAGCCTGATTTAGAAAAAATGTGTAATGAGCTAAATATGTTCTTTGTAATCAGGTGATAAAACATGATGGATCATTACAATTATATATCACTTTTAGCCAGAAATGATTTTAATATACCATATCACAATACAAATCAACTTTCTGTAAACTTTCTTTGATCACTTAAGTTACTTAGTTAATCCTTTGATTCACTCACGAAGAACCACTTTAAATTACTCACCTTTAACATCTGATGTTGGACATTCAACGCGCTGTACCTGCTATTAGAATCTTGCTGTAAATTGAAAAGCAAACAGTTAACACAAAAATAACAAATTTGGCTCTTATGCTAACCAGAGCTTAAAGGTCTAAATGGAAAGATTTCACTCATTTCACTTGTGTTAAGTGAAAATGAACTCTAAGCTCGAAACAGGACAATTCTGAGGCCATCTCCTTACTTAATAGCAGAAATGAAGTTTTCACATTCCTCTAAGTTTGCTAGACTTTAATAATGAAAAATCAGGACATGGATCCTGACGGATCCACGGATTAGATCCATCCATTTTTTTCCCCTCATGGAAAAATCATGGACATGGACAAAGAAACAAACAGCAGCTTGACAGGGCCCTTGCAGGTGATTTACTTCCACTCTCATACTGAGAAGAAAAACTGATGCCAGAGGCACAGGGGAACTTGTCCTGAGATGCAGCACCGCATATGGCCGATATGGCGCAATATATTGTGCCCGGTGCTCCAAGGGGAAAAGGAGATAAACCAGGTCTCACAAGCTTCGCCTGGCTTCCGGGAAGGGAGAGAAAAGGCACTTTCCTGCCCTGAGCTTCAGCGGGTAAGAAATTCTACATACGTGACTTTACCCCAACTCGACTCCAACTCACAGAGTGAGAAACCGAAAGGCTAAGGAACAGGCCAGGGCAAACACTTCCTTTAGTAGCAGAGCCAGGACCGAAACTTGAGCCTACATCTGTGGCTGAAGCACGCGCTCCAGGAGTGTGTCTCTGTGTGCCAGTGGAGTATCTTCACATGTGGACCTCACGCAAGTGCAGTCCTGGGCGACCATAACCAGTGAGTGTGCAAACCACAAAGCGCCTGAAAGTTTTCTCTCCCCAGGCTGCTGTGTTGTTCTGTCTTATGTGCCCCACTCCTTGCTTTACCCGTCACCGGTACAAGCACAGCCTCAATTACTTCTTTCTTTCATATTCTTGCAGCTTCTAAAATGAACTGCATTTTTGCTTTATCATTTTATTTGATCGCTTTACCATTTTAATTTGTAATAAATTACATTACAAAATGCACAGCAGAACACACACAATTCTGGCTAGGGCTTTTACAAGCAGGTAAGAGTTGAAAGCCGACAGCCTCCTAGCTATTCAAGGGACAGGCTCTTCTCAGTTTTAATACCCCAAAACGCCAATGCTTTATTCAACCAATGCTTACATATTTTTCTTAGCGTAAGAGAAAAACTTGCTTTTCTCCAGTTAATTTGGACTTAAAAACTTTTTAAACTGCCAATATCATTTATGTATTCATTCGTTCCACAAATGTTTTTGAACATGGGAACTCTAGGCCAGGTACCATGCCAGACATTACACAGCAATGTCTATGCAAGTGACGGTAACGTCGTGCAAAGGCAAATGAAAATAAATATCACATTCTATAGAAAAGAGAGACTACAAATGAATAAATAAGTGAACAAAAGTAATCTGTTTATGGTTGAACATTAAGGCTATTTCCAATTTATCACTATCACAGTAATGTGACAAACAAAGGAAGGTACGTTTTAAAAGAACAGTTTTTAGGTCTTCCTCTGAGAATCTCTTGGGAAGGAAGGAAGGAAAGGAGAGAGGAAGGGAGGGAGGGAAGGAGGGAGACAGGGAAATGTATTTCAGCCCTTCAATCCTAATGATCAACAGAGTAAAAGGTTTTGCGACTGTATTTCCCCCTCTTTCAAGTTTCGTGAAATAAAAAATTAAGGGAGAAAGAAAAACTCACCCTTCCCTTATTTAGTGTTTCTTGTGCTTCTAATTTATAAACCAGAAAATCTAGAACATACAAAATGGAGAAAATAGATTAAAAGTTAATTCACTGTGGCATTTTTAGACATCTAAAAGAACATAGGCGTACTTTACTCAGACCTAAAAAATGTTTCAGGTTTAAAACAATCTACTTGGTGACTTATATACTTTGTCTTTTAATGCTTTAGAAAGAGTTGAAAAAAACTGTTATATAATTTTCCTCTTTACCTTAAAGTTGTGAATCTTGTATCAACAAAATACGCACTATAACCAACTGATTAAAAGTGCATTTAGAATGTGTACTCGGTGATGAACTGTCCATGAAATTAAGGAGGAAAAAAAACATGAAGTGCACCTAAGGACAGAGATGATTTATTGCCAGCCACTAGATGGCACACGAAAATCATTCAGGACATGAAAAGGAAATCAAGCTGTGGAAACCATCTTTAATGCTCTTAAAGCTTTATTATCCACTAGATGGCTCTATAAAATCACTCTGCTTTTGAAGACAAGGGAAATCCAAATCCTATCAAAGCATTTTAATGATCTTAAACATCTCAGTAAAACATCCTAGCCCACACTGCCCTCCTCTGTTCTCCCTCCTTCTACCTCACACCAAGGTAATCGGACGGAACACCTCACTCCAAGTTCAAGATTTACCAAAAAGATGAATAAATAAAAATAGAATGCAGGTAATTTCAAATCACAACCTGTATAAGCTCCGTGCTTTATAGAAAAACTCTGATAAAAATCAACAGCATTGCCTAATACCTGTGCTAAATGTTAATTTTTCAAACCAAACCAATCAGTTGTGCCAGTAAAGCCTTTACCACAAGATGAAAACAGGTGTATAACTTAAAAGACATCGTACGATAAGATCAATTCACTACGTTCTAAATGTACATGTATACGTATATGTTTATATAACGTTTGTCATATTCTGGACAATGCATGCTGTTACTTTCCTGGATGCCTGTGGACAGAAGTTTCAGGTGTTAGTAACGTATGCATTGATAATATTCAAAGAAAAACTGTGTGTTATTTCCAAAGCAATACATATAACCAATATATGAATGACCTCAAAGTGGCACCAACTGAATGAAAGATTCTAAATCTAGTCTTAGCAGGAATTATTTTGTCGCACAACGTATAGCATATTGCTTGGTATCTCCTTCTCCATCCATCAAATAAAACTGACTTTGGGTGATTTGAAAAATTTCTTAGCAAAAAAATAGTAAAGCAAGTACGTGATGCTTCAAAGAAGAGTATGATAAAAACACAGAACACAAATTACATTATTTATTTACCTTCCTTCGCTTTCTTATGTTCAAGTCTTTCCTTTTGCAAGGATTTCTCTAATCTTGATCTGTGTTCATACACAACTGGAAAAAAAACAGTTAAAACTTATCTTCAAAAAATGAGAAATTCTAAGGTAAAATTAACATCAATTTTCAAAACAGGAAGAAGACAGCTTAGAGTCCTTTCACAATTAAAATTAAAATGTATGCATTTTAAGTTCCACATTCTTGGTAAAAGATGGAAACAATAATAGACATAATTCTGGGCTGACTCCTATGCAGTCCGCCCCTCTGTAAAACCAACACTCTGGAAGAGGCTTCCACCTTCTTGGCCAGCTCCTTGCCCTCCTGCTTCTGGAACATGAGTCTCTGTGAGGTTCCAGGTCTCTTCCCGGACAAGCATGTCCACGCTCACGACTTCAGCCAACATCTACACAGCATTGACCCTCATATCTGTGTGTCCAGCTCCCACCTCTCTCTCAGGTGTTAGGAGAGGATTTCCAGCCAGATATCCCATAAGTACTGCCAAGTCAACATGAGCTGAGTGAGTCTCAGTTAAAGATGCCTGGGTGGGTGAGGAAACCTCAGCAGCATACTAAGGTTTGCTGAAAGAAGAGGTGGATTCCGCCATGTCAGGAAAAACTTAGGTAAGATAGCCACAGAGATGAAGGAGGGAGAGACTCTCCCCACTGAAGAACCTAAACAAGTGCCCACAAAGGAACAAGTCAGGTTTACATCTGCCATGGCAGGAAACCCAAGGCAAACTGATGTCCTGCTGTAGGACCTTCCTGCACTTTACCAACCCCACCTCCCCCATCTACTCTGAAGTAGCTGGAGTTGCCTGGTGAGTCGGGGAGAGAGAGCAGATGTGTTAGGGGGAAAACAGGCAGAAGCCCATCGGGACTCTCTCCCCCACTACAGGTTTCACATCTACAGCAAATGGGAGCTGCAAGAGTGTTAGAAGCTTTACCTTTAAATGAAAAAAATATGTATTACTGCACTGGACTAGACCAGACATGATCCTTACTAAACTAAGACTGTGTTTATGGATAAAAGTTACTGGAAGATTTTTTTTGATCTGAGAGAAGCTGAAAAGTAGTGAAGTCTGTCTTAGATTTCATGCAGGGACAGAAAACCCAGCTCCGCAGAGTGGTTGGAATAGGGGAGAGGAGGGGAGAGGCAGAGAGAACAAAGTTACGTTTCTGACGCGCCCTTTAATCCTGTTTGTTCAGCATTATGGTCACAAATGATCTCATTCCCTGCAAGCTCAGCCAAGCCCGTCACTTGGTTCTTTTACCATCCCTAGCTCCCCATGACTCCCAAAGATACAATTCAATCACCAGTCACTGACTGTCCGCCGTCCAGTGCATACAACTGCCCGACACTGCTGGCCGCCTAAAGTTGCCGTGGTCGCAGCAACTCCCCTCCCTGACATCTGCTTGTTGCTGATGGACCCCCTGCCCCGTCCCTCCCCCCGCCCTTTCCCCACTGCCACCCCTGCCAGTTACCAGCTATCTCTGTCCTCCTTCCAACACGCCCATCATCCCCAGGGTCCTTCCCCTTCTCCCAACACTGCACCTCTCATCTTGGCGTCCCATAGCAACCTGCCATTCCCAGGGCTCCATCTACAACTCCCACAGCCCCTCGCTCTCCTCACACCTCTGCTAACATCTCAGTCCAGAACTCCTAGAAGGCCTGCCGCCACCCAAACTGGTGTGGTGTCGTCCCCTGATGGCATGCCTGCCCCAAACTCATCTTTCCCCTCAATTCAGCGTCCCATTAGTCATCGAAATAATGACCTGCTCCATTCCCTTTCTCCACTTGGGTTCCTATTCCATTCACCAGATGATCCCTCCCCCTCCCCCAGTGCTATTATTACAAAGGGATCTAATCCAGCTCCACATTTATTGAGCTGCTGCGATGGACCTGGCACCATATTATGAGTAGAAATGCAAAATGAATAGACATGGGCCTTGGCCTCAAGAAGCTCTAGTCCAACACAGGAGATAGATTAGGTAATTTTAAATAATTGGAGCTAAATGCATTTGGCATAATAAAAGCCCAGTGAAAGAGAGGGGTGAGCTCTGGATGGGAGAGGAGCGAGGGGAGATTCTCAGAGGCGACAATCTCTTGGCTGGCTTTGACAGTGAAGAACAAGTTGGCAGATGGGAGCACCACAGGAGAAAGGCACTGCTGGAAGACATCACAGGGACACAGACACAGAGGTGCTGAAATCGGACTAAAGGCAGCTGTGTTCCAAAAAGTTTGGTTCCAAGTCCATTGTTGAGAAATTAGACTTTTTTCAACCATATAGGTGTACAGTATATAAGTCTCTCGGCCAATTCCTGAAAGCCTATTAAAACCAAGAGGTTCCTTGGATTGGTACTAACACTACCATCTTGAATGACATTTGGAACGAGGGAGGGAAAACAAAGACTAGTGCTGTGGAACCTCACCAAGCCAAACCCAGAACTGCCTGCTCACAGTCTTTGAGAATGTCCGTCAGGTAGTGGAGGCTTACAGGGGAATAGATAAATTACAATGTTATCATGATATACACAGGCAAGAACAGGATGCCATGGGAACACCTAAGCTCCCCAGCTGGAAGAAAAAACACTCCCTCATCTCCAATCCACTGGCCAAAGTTCCCACAGTCTGGGTAGAGGGTCACAGGAACATAAACATGCCGGGTAATAGGGAATCTGGGTGCACTAATTGGACATATTGCAGACAATTTCAGCAGCATGTACATCACTTGCAAAGAAGGGTCAACAGGCAAAGTAGTCAAGATCTTGCTCTAATGGAGTCAAAAGTGGCAGCAGGGGTCCTGAGTCTAGGGGGCTCCTGAATGGGGGTCAGGACCATTATGGGGAGACAATCCAGCCTAGCAACACCCAAGATAACAACAACAACAAAACCCAGCAGCAGCACAGCCAAGAAAACATATGTGGGGGACTGCTCACCACCATCCCCAGCCACCTCAGACTCTAGATGTTAACTATTATCATGGAAGGGTAAGGATGGCGGCAAACGTTGTAGTTACAACTTTTAATCCTGTGAAATTCTTCCTGACTTAATAAGATACGGCAGCAGTCACTCAACGTCACGTGGCACTTGGTGACGGCGGAACGCTTACCTTTGGTTTAGGCAGCAGAAAACTCATCTGCGGGATTTCATCTTCGATAAGGGCGGAGGGTCCACTAGATCCCACCTAGCGGAGAGGGGGTGTGGGGACTGGGGTGAGGAGTGCCCTATGTGGGGGGTAGGGGAGACGGTGCTCTGTGCTTTACTCTCTTCCCTGCCATTCAGCCAGAAGGATAATGTGCCAACGGCTGGTCCAAAGTCCCCATCGACCAAACTGTCTTTGACAGTTGTATGTATAATGGGGATTTACACATTCGACATCTTAAGAGCAGCGTGTCTCAAGAGCTAGAAGATCCTAGGATACACAGTTAGAAACTTTCCTAAATCACCTAAAGAGATGCTATACAATGTCCACAAAGAGGAGAGCATGTTTATGGATTACAGTCCGCGTCCAAAGGTCTTGGGAAATCTGAGACTAGCCACGAATCCATAAAATGGCATCACTCATAGCGTGACCTAAGGCATGAATAACGTGCTTTTGCAAATGCAGCAGAAAAAAGATGTGGTAAACAGGAACAGAGGCTGTATGTGAGGAACCGTGAGGTAACTGTACGATTAATATTATCTTACTCAGAACTGGCCATTATGACAGCTACCAGCTTTAGTCCTGATATACAACCTAAGAATTCAGCAATGGTTTGAGGGATGGAGAATATCACCGAGGAGGAAGGTGAGAGAATGGGGCAGCAGTGACTGACGGAAAGCTGGAGAAGTGCTCAGAAAAAGGAAAAAAAAAAACCCCAAAACCGAAAAGGAACCTTAAAGTATAGGCTGAGGAAACGACGTTAGGTAAAGGAAAGTGAGAGTAAAAATTAACCCTTAGAATTGGAAACTCTAGAAAGAATGGGAGAAGGAAAGAGGCAGGCGGTACGTAAAGGTCGAGAGCACAGACTCTGGTGTCTGGGTTCAAGTCCCAGATCCATTCCTTATGGGGAGAGTTGCTGAACTTCTTTGTGCTTCAGTTTCCTTATACGGTACACGGGAATAAAAACAGTGCCCATCCCTTTGGGTGGATGTCAGGGCTAAATGAGTTAATTTACGTGAAGTGCTTCAAACACGGCAGGGCACAGTGTAAATGCCAGAAAAATATTAAATATTTTTTCAGCTATCTGTGATGGCTTAAAAGTGCCAAAGGATGAATCAGGTGATTCCCTGAGCTCTTTCAACCCTACAATTAGAGTCTAATAATAACAAAGTAATACACATATATATTGAGAGAGAGACTTGAAACAGCAATGAAATACTGATCTCAGTTTCCTGTTACTTAAAAAAAAAAAATTCCCTTAAAAAGGGGGGAGGGTTGCAAATAATCATTCTAATAGCTTAGTAAAACCTATAAGCCTATTTTCTAATAAAAACTGAAGAACAGTGAAACGGACCAGATAGAATCTTTGTGTTCTTGTGGCTCTTCTAGAAAATTTCCCTATCAATTAAACACACACACACACACACACACACACACACACACACACACACTACCCTTAATTCTTTAGCATGCATTCTCCAGGCTTTGGGGCTGGTGATTTATCTAGATAGGTTTATTTACTGTTTTGCTTAGAAGGAAGATTGCTATTCAATCCCTGTCACCTATCTCTATTTTTCTATTTATACTCTGAAGTCAAGGGCATCAGTCAAGATGAAACCAAACTGCTAGAACCTTTGCAACAAAAAAGGTATATAATTAATATTCTCAAAGCACCCATCAGGTTCAAGAAAAAAATAAGTATAAAAATAATGGTTCAATCTCGGCATTCAAGATCATTAATGCAGACCAACACTACAACGGGGATAGGATGTGAATCATAAGAACTCATGAGAGAAAGATGAAAATCCACAATACTCATCATCTCCCCTACTTACTGACAAGGAGTTTAATATTTTCCATGCAGTCAAGGGTGGAAAGAGTTTTTATTCCCCCCTTAACTCACTCAAGAGTTTAAAAATATGCCAGCTTCCGACAGCAATTTTCCATTTTAACTCTGACTTCCATCCGAAAGGCACAGAGAAATTAGGTGCATGCATCCACATAGGGGTAAAATATACATCTATGACATTTCATCCATGACAAACTGCTCCAATTCAGAATTAGAAAACAACAGTTTAAAATTAGACAGAAAACACTGCTAAGTGTTTTAACACCTTAAGCCAAGAGAGGGCAAGGTTTCTTTGGCAGAAGCAACGGCCTGTGAAATTTTGCTTTCAGTCCTGACGACAATACAGGGTTTTATCTTTATTTAAAAAAAACACACAACCGAGTCTTGGTATGAAAGGCACACAATTCAACTTGTGAAAACACTGATTTTCGAGTACCTTTATCATTTTACAGGTGATAAAAATTAAAATGAACAAATTTGTGTTTTGATAATTGTGGCTGAAGATCTTTAAGTACGATAGCAAGAGTGATGACAAAAAAGGAAAATAAATTGAAATCACTATAGTTCTCAGAAGATAATACCCTTGAGGTTTTGCTTTATTTTGGTTTTTTAGGCCTAAAATCGTAGATATTTATTATGTCTTTATGAACAGTTCTCAACTGTGGTTTTAACTGGCCAGAAGTGGGCTGGAGGCCAGCCACTTGCCCACCCACCTCCTCTGCTGCACCATGAGCTGGTAATTAACATGAAGACAACATCATAGATACAGTTTTGCAATTATCTTTCCTTCCTTCTTTCATAATTTCACCTCATAAGAGGTCTGAGAAAGAATACCAAAGATCTTCCTAGAAAACAACCCATATAAAACAAGTAAAAAGACAAAAGAAGGGGGACACCTATTACCATTTTGAGGATCACACCGGATCCCCCTCCAGCCCCCGTGAGTGGGCAAAGGCGCCCCTAAGGCTCTTCTTTGGTGTCTCCACCCCACTCTTTCCACAAAGTCTGCCCCATCCTCCTGACTCATGGAGCGTTTTTCTCACAGGTAACTCCTAAAACATTAAGTCCAGCTTTGGCTTCTCACCCCATTCCGGTTTCACAACTTCCAGTACAAGTCAACCTTTCCGGTCTGCTCGACCATTGATGGCTGAATTGAATTATGGTTAGTTCCCTTGGTCACATTGCAGGCCTGGGGGCAAAACCTCCCAATGGCTTCCCGTCACGCCTTGGGCGAAACCCACAGCCCTCACGAGGCTTCACCCCATCGTCCATCCTGCTCCAGCCCCAGCGGCCTCCTCACTATTCCCCGAACATGTGAGGCGAGCTCTCACTTCAGCACCTCACACTGCCGCTTCCTGGCAGCCCCGCTGCCCCTCCTCCAGGTATCTGTGCGACTAGCTCCCTCACTTCCCTCAGATCTTTACTAGAAAGATACCTCCTCATCAGATCCTTTCCTGGACAACCTATCTAAGACTGCCACCTGCTTCCCACCCTCAACACTTCCAGGCTCCCTGCCCACTTCATTTTTCTCCTTAGTCCTTAACTCTTTCTACTAAATTTTTTACTTTTGGGGGCCTTATTTATTGCCTTTCTAGCTCACTTGAATATAAGCTCAGTCAGGGCAAGAATTTCTGGTTTGATTTATTTCAGTGTTGTATCCCTGTTACAGTGAGTTATAGGCATTCAACAGATAATGAATGAATGAATGAATGAATGAACTATGGGTGCCATGAAGGCTGGGATTGGCTAGCTCCTCTTTCCTTCTCTTCTATATTCCCAACCCTCACTACCACTTCAGTTCCAATCCCCCAGCTCCTAATATCTAGTGGTATTCAATAATTCTTGTGAAATAAATGAATGCATTTAGAAGCTATTTCATTCTCTTCCTCATTTGCCTGCCATCCTTTAAGTCCCAGCATTTTTAACTGAATTTCCATATTTGTTGGCTCATTAGTACTCACATATCCCAGAGAATAGACAGCTAACAGAATAGAGATTAAATATAAATTTATCTGTTGATGTATAGGCTCATAAGATTAGCATTAGTTAAATCACAGCCCTGAAATATAGAAGTTTTCAGAATGCTGAGAGAAAAAAAGGACAGTCTGATTAGGTATTTTTCTACTTCATGGCAATTGCTGTATTTTTTTTTACTGCACAATAAAGTTCCTATAATAGTTCACGAAGTGTCTATTTTTAAGTTTGCTAATGCATACAGTTTATGAAGTCATTTAAATGGAATTTTAACCATGATTTGAATTGGTGCCTAACTGCCTTTCTTATTTTGGATAAAACTATACGAAGGCTTTCCCTCATGACACTATCTAATTGAGATTTGGCTTTTTCAAACAAGTATTATATTAGCTGACTTAAGATATATGTCTTCACACAAGTCTTTTTCTTGGCATTCTTTTGAGTGGTGAGCTACTAATAATTCTACTCTTAGCTGCTCAGAGCTATCATAGCACCAGCAGTATTCCAGGCCCCTTGGGAGACACTAAAGTACAGGCATTACTCTTATAAAAAGCTTCTAATCAACAAATTTGGGTTGTGAGAGCAGGCTAAGACAGTTAAAACAGTAAGAAGACAATCAGCGCTCACCAAAGGTTAGGTAAGCCAGGATGACAGAATGACCTGCTGAGCCAGCAGATTTTTACATATAATCTCTTGGTAAGCTAAGAGAAAAATTATCCTCCTGTCCCATGAAAATGCGGGACTCGACAAAGTAAAAGTTACATTCTCAAAGGCATGAATAAGTACATATGCGTATACATTAGAAACTTACGAATTCACAGTAATAGAAGTAAAAGTTATTCTAAAATCAGATGTATATAAATAGACCCTCTAGAGTAATGTGCTTATCTAGCAATCAGATTTCAGCTGGACTGCATCACAGCATTTCAAGAAATAATGCATGAGAGAGATTAGGTTTCTGGTCACCCAAAACTGATGCAAGGGTATATAAGAATGCTCTTCAGATGGGCTAAAATAGGCAAAAGCACATTGGTTTTATAATGGGACTAAGAATTTATGCATAAACTTTTCAAAATCGATGTGCTTGAACCAAACATAAAAGACATTTAATTTTCTTAAGTTATCTGATTTCTTCATGGAAACCTGCCTCTACGGACACTTCAAGTAATGCCAGCATCTTTGCTGGCATTTTTTAGGGAAAAACCTAACATCCAGGACTCAAGTATCAACCCTGTTGTATAAACCTGCACCTCGGGACTTCCCTGGTGGTGCAGTGGTTAAGAATCCGCCTGCCAATGCAGGGGACACGGGTTCGAGCCCTGGTCCGGGAAGATCCCACATGCCGCGGAGCAACTAAGCCCGTGCGCCACAACTACTGAGCCTGCGAGCCACAACTACTGAGTCCATGTGCTGCAACTACTGAAGCCCGCGCGCCTAGAGCCAGTGCTCCGCAACAAGAGAAGCCACCGCAGTGAGAAGCCCGCGCACCGCAACGAAGAGTAGCTCCCGCTCGCCACAACTAGAGAAAGCCCATGTGCAGCAACAAAGACCCAACGCAGCCAAAAATAAATATTAAATAAATAAATAAATTTTTTAAAAAAACACCTGTATCTCAGAGAATACACACAACTCAGGGAGGATGAGCTGGGCTGCAACTGGCTTCTCCTTCAAACCAATGAAGCAGTACACAAGCAACCCCAGCTTCATCCAAACGCCAGTGTCAAGTTTTCACTTCAAAATGTGAAGGTATGCAACATATCTTGGAAAAGGCTTCATAAAAAACCTGGCTTATAAAGAGATACTATGTAAGGCCTCTTCTCTATTGCATCCTGAATATTACATTCTACAAATCAAACAAATATTCACTGAGCATTTATTATATGCCAGGCATTGTTCTGATATTTGAGAATATATTGTGAGCACAACAGTAGAAAATATTGCCTTTGGGGAACTCATATTCTGCAGAAAGATGTAAATGATAAACATAATTAAGAGTACATCAGAAGTCAGTGAATGCCATGGGGAGAAAAGAACGGAGTATAAGAGATTGGAGTTGTGGGAAGGATGGATCAGGTTTCACTTTTAAATAGGGTGGTCAAGACAGGATTCACTGAGAAGGAGACGTTTGAGCCAACACTTGAAAAACGTGGTGAAGGAGTTAGTACTACAGACGCCTCAGGGCAAGTGTTCCAGATAGAAAGAACAGGAAGTGCAAAAGCTCTACAGTACAACCATACCTGGGATGTTCTAAGAAAAGCAGGGAGGCCAGAACAACTGAGGCAGAGTGAGCCTAGAAGGTCAAAGGGTGAAGGTGGGGAAGGCGTCAGATGGCGATGGGTCTTGTAGGACCTCATGAAGACTTGGCTTTTACTCTGAGAGAAATGTGGAGCCACTGGAGCGTTTTGAGCAGGAACATGTGATGTTAACTTAGATTTTAAAATAATGATCACTCTGACCCAAGATGCAAGCGGGAAAGCTAGTTAGTCGCGGGCTTCTGCAGTCATGCAGGCCCGAGTGTAACGGGAGAGTAGGACTGTGTGCAAGCTGCAGCCGATTCTGAATTTTAACTGAAGGTAAAACCAGCGCATGTAATCAGCTGAGATGGGGAAAGCCACCGTGGACTAGGTTCATGAGGAAGATGGGGAGTAAGACTTCACTGACTACAGAGTGGTTTACTCAGCCTGCAGGAGTCAGTCTAGATTCCCAGAGGCAACATTTGTGCGGATGTTTCCTTCCAATGGAGGAGAATAACCCAGACAGTGGACAGAGAACATGTAAGAGCACTGAGGCAAAAACAAAATCAACCTGTTTGTAGTATTCCTCAAACTTCCCTGAAAATAAGAATAACCTGGAGTGCTTGTTCATCACACAGATTCCTGGGGCCCCACTGGAAGCTACTGAATCAGAATTTCCAGGGAAGAGCCTTGATAATCTGAATATTTAGCAAGTGTGCCTCGACACCCGCCCAACGCCTGCTCCCCAAGACCCTTCAAAGGGGAGTTCTGGAAACACTCTGTTTAGCATAGCATCGATAGGAAGGTAGGTAATCAGGGAGGGGAGAGAATGAATGGGATAGGGCTACAATTGACTTGATCAGGTCTGCGTATAGAAAATAACTTTATGGGTAGCACGGAAGACGGAGCAGAGGATCTGAGAGAGAGGAGAGGTTGATGGATCAGTTAGGAGGTCACCTCAATAACTTCCATGTTGCCCCAATATAAGATGATGTCCAGTTCTGCCAAGAAGATAATCTGATTTAAAAAAAAAGTTGATTTCTTTTCCAACTGGAATATACAAAATTTTAGAGGAGTGAAAATGAGTGGGAAGTGGAAAAGAATATGAACAGACGCTTAAGGATATCCTAATGGTGGTTAAATATTTGAAAAAGTGGTCAGCTGGGTTAAGTCATCAGGGAAATCAAGTTAAAATCATAACGTAATACCACTATTCTCCCCTCAAAATGACTAAAATAAAAAAGACAGAAAGTACCGAGCTGGCAAGAATATGGAGAAAGGCGCCCTCCTACCTTGTTGATGGGCGTGGAGCTTGGTACAACCACTTCAGAAACCTGTTTGCCAGCACCCGTCAGAGCTGACGAGGGATATCCTGTGTGGTCTATAATCCCAGTCCCACATAGGTACCCAAGCCAATGCTGGCATGCAGTCACCGGAAGTCACAGAGGAGACTCGGAAAAGCAAGACTCTTCACAACCCTCCCCAAATGGAAACAACACAAACATCTATCACCGGAGAATGGATAAGGTGTGGTTGTTCATAAAATGAAATAACCACTCCGCAACGTGGAGAAACCGAATGAAGCAACACTTGAGTTTCACAAACATAATGTTGAGGAAAGAAGCCAGACAGCAAAGTGGCGCTTACTGAATGAGTCTGCTTACAGAAAATTCAAAAATAAGCGAAACTAGCCCGTGGCGAGAGGAGGAAGGACCTGTTCACACCGTGCCTACTGGCAGTGGGAGGTGCACAGGCAGTTCCCAGAAGAGCGCAGGAGGGCGCATTTTTGGGTGCTGGCAACTGTCTGATTCCTGGTCTGATTCCACACTGTCTGCTTTGTGAGAATTCACTGAGCTCCATACGTAAGATTCATGTACTTTTCTGAATGTACAAGTGTTTACGTAAGATCATGGTCCTTGTTATTTTCAGTTACATAAGTGAAATTAATAGGGAAATATAAAACATTTAGATAGGTCACTTTTGTCCCTCCATCCGCGTCTCCCCAATTTGATTCCAACTCTTCACAGGCATGTCTGACATCTGCGTCTGCGTCACCTCAGGTCAGCATTTTAGTCCTCTGACAGTTTTCTGAAGCACATCCATCTTCACTGGAATACAGCATTAGTGGAATCTCTGTCTGATGCGGTCACTGGAAATGTCCAAAGTCACATATATTTGGTAAAAATTAGGATAGCTGACATCTCCATTTGTCTTGGAGGTGCAGATTCATGCTTTTGGTAGCCCTAACTCCTGCACGTATTGGAGGTGTTTTTGTTTTGTTTTGTTTTTGCAGGGGTGGGGAGGGTAGTGAAAAGGCTTATTTATAAAGATATTTTGCATTTACCATTGTGAGATCACATTCCTGGGAATAAATACCCACACTATCTTAAATATTGCCACATCCTTTAAAAACAAAAAAAAGATTTTTGTCAGGTGCCCTTCATAAATATCTAGTCGCATTAAACGAGGCCCTTTTGGGCCAGTGTGTCTCCCTCACACAGTGCTCTGTGGTTTAAAATAAAGCAATTGGGAGAGCTCCCAGAAATAGCAGAGGCTTTATGCTCACTCCAGTACAACGAGACCCCCTCTTTTCTGAGGAGTAGTTTTGCAGGAGGAAGGAAATCTAGCTTTGTAATATTCAAGTATATGCAGTAATTATTGATGGAGGGAGGGGAATGCACAGAAGCAAAATGTATTTAAGCAATAAATGCAAAATGCCTCAGTGACTGACTCAAAGTACGTTATCAAAGTGGATCCAAGGATGGTGCAAAGATTTCCGGCTTATGCTACTGCGTGAAAGGAGGGTCCAGGACCAAGGAGGACAGTGGGAGCTCTGTGGGCGGGGGCAGGGCATCACGCACCCTGCATCCCACTAATGCATCTAATGCTTGAGAGGGATACCAAGATAGTGCAGGGAAGTAGGAAGAGTAATCTAAGAAACACTCAAGTTGCTAGTAGCTAGAAGGTCACTGCTGGAAAGGTCTATTTCATTATCACTTACAAGTCTAAGAAGACCCAACACAAGGACCCCTTTGAGGTAAACCCCAGCCTACCCTCCACAGCCACCTTGTACGTTTCTTGACATTTGTTTTGTCCCACAACTAAACTGCTTAACTACTTATACCAATTACCACTGAGGGAACTTAAGAAGATAAGATACTGTGGGGACAAAGTCAACACCAGATGTCTAAAACCTGCTTCACCAGTTTGATTAGAATTCTTAGTGATATCCTGCATTCTCTTTCCATTTTTGGACATTTTAAGCTCTCCTTTGAGATAGGAGTATAATTAGGTATGATTTCTTTTCTTTCCTTATATTTGCTACAGAACAATGAATATTTTCAGTTTGCTAAGATCATATGTGACTCTAAATAAGAATATCTCCTGCATTGAAATCCTGGGCACTGCCTGATTCGGGGCAAGGGTCATATTTTAATCTCCACTCACTGCACGGGCCCATCAAAGCCCTTAAGAGTAGAAGGGTGAGCTCACTGATTGAGACCCTCCAAGGTCAAATAGAAACATTATCTTTTCTTCATCCTTTAAGAAAGGGTATATTACGTATCAGGACTTGTGGGTTTTAGGGTGACAGCAGGAGACTGCTGCTGATGATGTGACATGAGGAGGACGCAGAGGGCTTTGTGAAATTCTGGTGAGTAGCCCTTGAGGTACTGCAATTGTATCGGCCTCCATCATGTAAACACAGTCACCCACGATGTGAAACCCGACATGTGAGATCAGTGCCCACCTTCACTGTGGTCCCCAGAGGCTTCTCCAGGCAGTATGGATGCCCCACGTCTATTCTTCCGTGGGGGCCTAAGCAAATCTCTATCCGTGGTCTTATTATCATACTTTACATACAGATTTGTCACTCCTACTGTTTTGTGGAATTACTTATGAGAGAGTCAAATCTGTGCAAATTGTCACCCAGCCTTGGGTCTGGTACAAAGTGGATAGCTGCCGATGGTTTATTAAATGACTGAACCAAGATAATCAGCACATGACGTTAACGATGTACTCTTCATACCAATTATTTCACAAAATTTACATATAAAACTTGTACTTGGTTACATATCAAGATGGATTCCTAAGAGTCCAACTTTAAGAAACTTTAAATTTGATACAGTTGACTTATACCAATATAAGCATAGGAATTCATTGGCAACCTCTCAAGGTTTTCTATGAAAGGTAGAGACAATATATCTAATATCTATATTGTTTAAATTGACGAAGTACATGGGGATCTTTGAAAGCACAGTAAAATCAACAGACAGTCCAGATCTGTAGAAAGGTGCATACATAACTGGATGCTAAAAGAAAGAAAAAAATCGTTGATGATACCAGCATTCTAATTAAACTTCCAGTTTTTCTTTTCAACCCATTCCATAGTTAGTATTCACATTAAATCCACTGAAAATGACTTAAGTAGAACTGAGATGGATTAACCTGGAAGAAGAAAAAAAGAGAGAGAAGGAATAAAGAGACAGACTGACAGAGAAATAGACAGAAACAGATGGAGCCAAGAGACAATTTAATGAGAATTTTTCAAGTAATTTAGGGGAAATAACACTGGCCTGAGCCAAGATTCCTGAGCTCCATGCTACCAGACACTAACCAGTTCTGTGCTCACATTTAAGAAACTTCACCTTTCAAATTCTGTTTCCTCAGCAATAAAATGAGGTAGTTGGACATTTGAGTCATCAAGGTCCTTCCAATGCTAAAATTCTAAATATGCATATTTAAAGCAAAGGAGAAGAGTAGGTGGCATCAGCAATACACTAATCATTTCAAAGTGGATTTGTGTATTCTCAGTAAAATAAACTTGGGGACTTCCCTGGCCGTCCCAGTGGTTATGACTTCACCTTCCAATGCAGTGGGGTGTGGATTCGATCCCTGGTCATGGAGCTAAGATCCCACATGTCTCATGGCCAAAAAACCAAAACAGAATCAATATTGTAACAAAATTCAATAAAGACTTTAAAAATGGTCCATATCAAAAAAAAAATCTTAAAAAAATATAAATAAATTTGAATAAGAGAGGAAAGATTCAATTTAGCAGAATGCTGGGAAAGGCTCTGATTTTTTAGGAAACAGTTTTTGACAAAAGAATACTATTTCAGATTTATCTGTCACCTATGATTTTCAATAAGTTGAAAACTATTATATATAAACTAAGACCTTGTGTCATACTTAATGTGTTCTATGGTGGGGCTCTCCTTTTCTATAGGTACAACTCTAAAAGATACAGACACATTATCCTTCTTTGATACTGAATGACTAACAAAAGCAGTAAAGTACATACATCCTTGCTCCTTTTTTTCCCTGCCTGATTCATGTTTCAATTTGCTCTTTCCCATACTAGGGCATAACCAAGCATATCTTGTGAACAGCCTGGACACAGAGGTGGGAGAATGCAAATATCAGGTATTCTTCAGAATAGGCAGATTTTTGCATGTGTCTACTTGCACATATCTGCAGGCAACACTTCCTGGTGGAACAGGCCAAAGGCTAGCAGTCCAGAGATTTGGGTTTAATTTTTAATCTGAAAGGTATGTATTTAATGTCATACGTTTCATCACTGGTAAAATAAAGGGGCTTAGCAACTGATTTCTGAGGCTTCCTCCAGCTCTAAGATTCTCTGATTCTCTGATGTGGTTTAACAAGCAAGGACACAGAATCAGAACTGTGGAATGACCTGGATAAATGTTTAAGATCTTACAGCATAATAGCGATCCTCAGAAAGAATGCTGGCTTGACTAGACTAGGGGGACCCAGCGGGCTTATAAAAGAAGACCACAAGAGGAGGGGCAACATCTTTTTTGGCTGAAGGGCTTAAGTCCCTTTTCTTCTGCAAAGTATCTGAAAATGATTAAAATTATTTTGACAGCTGCAAGTAATTGGGAGGTGGGTGAAAACAGGAAGTGCAGGCACAGAATAACCTCACTGGTTCCAGATTCTGACAATTCAATATTTATAGTAATTTGGACAAGAATAGCTGACATTTATTATTATACTACATTTTGATTTTCAAGTAATATAGCATAAAACTAATTATAACCATAACTTAAAACAAGATTCATTAGCATACTAGACACTTCACCTCTGATGCTATGCTATTTCCCCATTGACAAAGTGTAAATCAGAATTTCTCTGGAAGAGCAAACAGGTATTCCACTAAAGATCTCGGTTCTATTCTTTATCACCTTGTAGATAAATCTGTCACTAAGAGGTTAAATACATTTGCAGATGAGTGTTCATATATTCAGGGGAAAAAAGTGTCCTTTAAGAACCACTTTTGGTAGCAAAACTATGCTTTTATAGTCCTTTACAATTTATATACAAAGAGCTTTTTTACACCCAATTCACATGTAATTTGTGAGGGAACAAAGTGCTAATAAGAAATTACTCCTATCTATTCATTAGAGGATCCAGTGACCTTTCTTTAGCCATTAGCTTAGTACTGAAAAGGCATTTACTTAAGAAGCATTAAACTTTTTAGTGATTTAGTGTACTCTTGTTCCATTATTCTGAATTTCTGGGGAGATACTTCATAAGAAAAGGAATCCATTTATTACGGTAATTTCGTGATTGTCATTCAAGAGATTGTGAGAAAGAAATTATTATCTTTAAATTCACCTTTAAATCATTGATACAACATGCCCACCACCCCACCATAAAGCTGTATGAATTTAAGTATATAGATATAAGAAAGGGTTTTTTTTTTGTAATTACTGCTGAATATGAATTATCATAGGAGAATTGGGACAATTTTTAGTTAATATTCATGCTTGGTTCTTTCATCTTTGCTTTAGAATCTTGGGAACTCACTAGGTAAATTTTTTAACATTTTAAAGAACCCACTTTTGAGTTCTACTTTTAATGAAGATAATTTTGTGCTACTTTGTTACTTACTCAATGATGAAATAAAAACTACAGTACTTACAAGTAGTCTATCCCTTCAACACCACAAATTTATGAATTAGGAATTGCAGCTCTTGATCCAAAACAATAAATCTACAAATACACATTAGGCATAAATACATTTAGCAGTATATGCAGGCAAACAAAAAAATAGCACTAAACAGTTATTAAAGTTTTTCTTCTGAGGCTATCAAACACACACACATACACACACACAAGCACACGATATAAAAAACCAAAAACCAAAAAACCCCAAAAAAACAAAAAAACCCTCTGATCTAAACATTGTTGCCAATGTACTGTCAGAGCTCAGTAAATCATCCCCATACTAAAAGCATGAGAGAAAACAACACAGGCATTTGAGGGGGGAAAAAAGGCCCTTACCGATTCCTGTAAGGCAGAAAGGACAATTCTACATTATCAACATGCGAAATATACATGATATTTATCTGAGGTGCAAAAAGGGAGTATTTCCATCATTTCGTCTTTCAGAGTTCATGAATTTGAAAAGAACATAGATAAAAATCTAACAAGAGCACATTCATATTTTCTGGCCTGGTGTTTCACTAGGAATATACAAAAATAACTTTTTAATTCCTTAACTTCATAACTAAGAAATAAAAGATGTTATGAGCTTTATTTCTCACTCTGAATTTAAATGAGTTTATAAAGTATCACTATATATGATATATATCTGATGAAAATATGTATCTGATAATACTGTATTATAGGATTGAAAGAATTTTCACAAGATTTTCCTTACAGTCAATTATCAGAAATTAACCCATGTAAGATAAAGAAAATATTGATAATTCATGGTTGCGTTTTTCTGTTAGGCTTACATTCCTTATTGTGATGGAAAAACCTGAAAGCAAGCCAACAAAAAATTACTGTGATTAAAACTTTTCTTTCAATACTCCAAGTCAGAAAATAAGTGGGAAAAAACCTCGTAAAATTTGGCTTCTGAATGGTTCTATTTTTCAGAGAAACTTTTTTCCCGAATTCTGAAAGCAGGTACCTGATTTACTATTTTACATATCAACTTCTTGCAGAATAAAAACCGTTTAAAAATAATCTGTTATTTTTTTTCTGTTTCCCCGATGCAATACTGATTAAGAACAGAGTTTTTAAGCCACAAAGGGAAGTTTCATTTCTGTTCTTTTCATCCGTTCGTAAATTTCTCTAAAACTTAAAGTGGAAATATGACTAGATAAAGCAAAACATCAAGTTAAACAGATTCTAAAAAGCTTAAACTAGTCAAAGAAAACTGCACATCCATTTGCCTTTGATTCTATAAATAAAGACTAAACACTAAAACTTTAGAGATTGCTCTGGTTGTTAAGAATTATGAGTGACTTTTTGTCTCAAAATTTTTCTGCACTTTTCAAATTTCTACACAAACATAAACTACTCAAGTTTATATCATAATAATTAATTATGCTAATGCTCATTTTACCATAACTTAAGTGGAATTTTTTTTTATTGTATTCATGTTCTAAAAGAAAGGGAAAGATCAAAATCTGTTGATAAGTTCATTGCCATGTCCAAGGGACAATATACATTTAGTTGAATCTTCTTCATATCTGATCTACATTTTCATCCCTAGAGGAGAACTGTTGTTTTTAATGATGGCCATTCTTAACAATGAAGTAAAGCAACTAATACTTTAATGCTTTTCAACTAATACTGAAATGCTTTTCAATAATATAACATGAAACAAAAAGTATTTAATTGATTTCTCTTTTACCAGAAAAAAACTTGGTACGGAGCTTTCAATACAACCTCAAATTCAATAGAATGATTTAGATACAGAGAGCAGAAAACACATGGGTGGAGAAGGTAATATGTTTTTTATTTAACACTGACAACTGAATTCACCAGAATATTCTATTTCCTGGCTATTCCACTTAATTGAGTTTTATTGCTTTGATGTTCACAGTCTCTGAGTAAAATGAATTAACGATTGAAGCAGCAGCCTTTCAAAGATCGTTCCAAAATATGCTTCATGAGAGAAATAAAAATGCCTGTTAAAAACATCATGTCTTTTAATATGCTAAACTTACTTGCCCTAATGGAGATCTTAAAAGGGTGTCATTAGAAAATAAAAATAGGACATAAAGCTCTAAGTTGGTGTTATATGAAAACTTTGATGTAACGTAGATAGTTTTCAACTATGAAGCCTTTGTATAGAAAGATGAAGTTACTAACTCACCAACAGTAAGGGGAGTATTTTAATTTGTTTTTCTAGAAGTCGTAATTTATCAACTAATTAAAGCGGGGTGGAGTTGACTACCTTTTTCAAAACGTCTACCCTGTACCAGGCACAGAATAGATGTTTTCATTAGACTCATAACTTCAGAGAGCAAGTATAATCTTTGTTCAAATAGGCAATGAAACAGGCTGAGTGGCTAGGTAACCTGTCAAAGATCATCCAAGTATTTAATTCTGGAGTCCAGATTTGAACCCTGGTCTACACTCATTCCAAATTTTGGGAAAGTGCATAGTTTCCTCATCTTCTTGAGTTGGGTGTTCACACTGTAGCTTCATTAAAGTCTCTGACGTAATCGTCTGCCTCATCAAATACAGATTCAAAGGACCTCTGAAAACACATTATAAAACTCAAAATGAATTATTTTTAATATTCTCTTCCAATGATAAAATTAATCAATAATGGCCTAATTTTCAACTCATGGAAACCACCTTCATTTTCATTAGGGTTATTAAAGAAGTAATTTAAAAAAAGAAAAACAGTTTCTGCGGCCTGCCTGGACAGAGGCACGTGGCTTTATAACCTGAAAGGGAAAGCTTATTTATTCAATGTAACACCTTTCTGATTAAAGATTAAAACCATACTCTGAAAAAATTGAGGTCAGGGAGTTCCCCCGACTTCTTTACATTTAATAAGTTCGCTCCTCTTAGTGAGTGGAGGTTTTTTTACCCTCAATTGTTAAATCTACTTTTAAGACCAGTTCTTAAAAAAAAAAAAAAAAAAAAAAATCAACACTGAAAACTGCAGCTTTGTCTTCATCCTGCAGGCCAGGAGCTGGCATTACAGACTCAAGGTGGACCCAGAGAATGGTGCCCAGGGCACATCTGCCACATGTGTTTACAGCAGCCTCCTGTGTCAGAAAAGGGATGATGGCCAGTGGCACAGACTTAAGCATGACCTAATGAAGCCTTCCAGCTCACATCATCAGAGTTTCTCAATGCCCTGGCACACCTAGAGGAAACGGGAGTTGTGCTAAATTGGAAAGAAACCTGAATTTAGAGTGGGCAGATTTTCATTCAAATTCCTTCTCTCATATACCACCTTCGTCATTCTGAACACAAAACCTTTCTGAAGCTCACTCTTCTATTCCATAATGTAAGTATTAGGGCCTATTTCTATGTATGGGACAAAATAGGTACTCAGTGAATTTCCGCTGAATTTAAAGCAAGAAAAGGGCAGAATCTTGGCAGGACTCTCAAGGCATGAATGATGAATAAATGCAAGAAATGCAACATTCAGAAGGGAGCAACCTGGAGTGAAGAAACCGGTCATGGTGAGAAGTTTCTGACGGTCAGTGGAAACCACCCAAGAGGAAACAAGGAAACAGGGCAGCAGGAAGAGGCCTAAACTGAAATGAGATTCTCTGGGGCACACCAGACAATCCAGCAGGCCCGGGAGAGGACCCATTTTGCTTGATGACTAGAAGAGAACCGCTGATTTCACTGATTTTGCTACTGAATGAGTCACAAGGGTGGATAAACTGAGAAAATATGTGAGGGAGTGGAAAAATGTAAGTAATTACATGGATGCTGTAGAACTTAATTAAAAAATTCCTTGCTCTGAATGTTTTGTTAACTCTGAGTATGTACAGGGACTGATACATCCCCCCATGAAAGCCCCACGGCCTTATGCTTCTCAAGGGCTGAGCTGCCTCTGAGTTCCACTGTTGTAAACCCCAGGCAGGGAGTGAAATACCATGTCGCAGCTAATACCTGCTTCAGGGTATCAAATCTCTAAAGGATACCTAGAGAGTGAGTTTAATTTTACAGTCAATCTTGGACTGTGAATTTTCCATAGGGCCAAGTTACTGGTACCAGTCTGCCATGAAACTCAATCTTGGATTGTTCCCCAAGTTGTGCTGACAATGTTAGGAAAGAAAGCTGTCTGCAGGACTGGTCCTCCGAGTCCAGCTCTACACCGCTGGGTATAAGCTAGGACATCCTTGTCAGAGTGGCATGCATATGGATGCTGCTTACCAAGGCATTTGTTGCCAGGCACCAGGTGGTAGAGTGTGAAGCCCATTCAACCTGGTGGGGATGACTGGGGAAGGAAGAGAGGACGGAAGAAAATCCATGCCAGTAACGTTCTAGGCCTTTAACATATTTACTCTTTACATCGACACGGTAAGATACAACTTTTTAAAAATCAGGCTCAGAAAGATACGACAATTTGTTTAAGGACGTAAAACTAAAATTTGGCAGACTTATGAGTCAGTCTGACTTCAAAGCCAACTGTGATATATTGAACAGAGACAAAAAGTTCAACAGCAAACCTAAGTAAAACAGCATCTTGTCTATTAAGAGAAGATGTTAAAACACAGGTGAGTACCAGAAAGATGAAAAAATGAGCCACCAAGAGCTAAACTAAAAAGAAAACCTCCCTTAAAACTTAATTACTTGAAAACTCTTTCATAGTCTCGTTTATTCTTATTATACATAATTCTATCAAGCGTGGTTACTGGACTTTCAAGTCCACGGCAAAATTAGATGAAGCAACTTTTAAGGCGAGGGAGACAGAATGACTACCATAAGAAGCTGATAACAGTGAAGAATACTATACAATACAAGAATACAATTGTTACTCGGAGAACGAATTGCAAAGATACACTGATTGAAGGCTATTTAAAGTATGGGCAACTGCTCTATATATGATGACAACCACACATTATGAAACATGATTTCCTTTATTTTTAGTCATTTCAGCAAGGTGATCTTTAAAAATACATAACTAAACAATTTACCATATCTATAATACTCTTGTAGACCAGGCTTCCTGACTTTTTAGTTGTTCAGGAAATATGGTTTCTTTCCTTCTTACATTCTGAGAATGCTAAAAGAAACACAATATTACACGACAAAATAACATACTGACCCTAAGACATCAAGAGGGCCTTCTATTGTGACGCCTCCTCCAATTCTCACCCTGCCTCTCGCACTGCAATTTTTTCCCTCTTCTTTATTTTACTCATTCTTTACTTTACTTGTTATTTCACTTGTTCTCATATGGCACATACCCTTCCTTACTTAAAGGACTCCTTGGGGGTAAAGACCATTTGGGGGTAAGATTATTTCGTTTGTAACTTCAGAGTATCTAGCACAGTGCCTTCTACATAAGGTAAACTCAGCAAATATTACTTAAACTAATGAAATTTATGTTCAGTACACTCAATTTTAGAATACAGGGATGCCTGTAGAAACAACTTCCATATGAAATGGTTGAAAAGGTAACCTATGTGTTCATTTATCACAAAATGATCTACTTCATTTCAGGCATTGTTCTAAGCCCAAGGATTAAAATAGTGGACATGAAATACCCATTTTCTGAATTCAAGGTCTCATACTCTCATAGAGGAAGACAGACAAACAAGATACAATTAACAAGGAGACACAATACAGGATTTCAGATAGTCATCAGTGCAAATAAGATAACAATGTAGGATAATGGGATAGAGAGTACTTAGGTGAATGAACTATCATCATTTTTCAGCTTATTCCCTTATATCAAGGAAGAGACGCAGCTATGACTTCTAAAGATTGTTCAGAGGTAAAAAATATGAAAGATGCGGGCTTCTCAAAAGTAACCAGTGAAATTCCCATGGGCTGCTGTAGTAGCCAGCCTTCCAGATGGTTCCCTATGATCCCCACACCGCCTGGTACTCATACTCTTGTGCACTCCCTCCTACACTGTACCAGGGTTGGTCTGTGTGATTGATAGCATCCAGAGCAAGTGGATTCGATTATAAAAGCCTGGTTTCTGTATTGGGCTCTTCCTCTGTTAGATCCCTCACTCTGTGGGGGATGGCACGTCATGAGGACACTCAGGCAATCTATGGAAGAGCGTTCTGTAGTGGAAAACAGAGGTACCTGACCAACAGTGAGAAACTGAAGCCCGCCAGCAACCACGTGAACGAGTTTGGAAGTGGATCCTCCCCCAGCCCATCCTGAGTCGACTGTAGCCCAGCCAACAGCTTGAGTACAGCCTCGTGAGAGACCCTGAGCCAGAACTGTCCAGCTAAGCTGCTCCTAGATTCATGACCCTCAGGAAACTATGTGAAACAGTTAATGGTTACATATGTTTGTTACTTGAAAGTGCTAAGTTCGGGGGTAATTTGTTACGCAGCAATAGACAGCTAACACTGCTGCCTTTGTAAGAGTTGGCATCTGAGCTGAGGCCTGAATAAAAGGGAGTCAGTCAGTGATGAAGAGATCTTAGGGAAGAACATTCCAGGCAGAGAGAATAGCAGGTTTAAAGACTCTGAGAAGGCTGTGAGCTTGGGGTGTCACTGCAACAGCTAAAAGGCCCATGTGGTTGGAAACTTGTTGGTGAAGCACAACCAAGTGGTAAGAGAAAAGTGAAATTTTCCTTAAAGAGAGATAGGAAATAACATTACCTACCCTATATTTTACAATGTATAATCTTTATAAACTACTGAGCTACTATGTGGGAGGTAAGGGTGGAAGCAAGAAAACCAGGTAGAAGCTTACTGCAACTAGCCCAGTCAAGAGATGACAGGTAATCAGACTAGGATGTTAGAAACAGAAATATCACAGATTGGTAAGATTCAGGAAATGTATTTTCAAAGTGAAGGCAACACAACTATATAAAAAGCATGCACGTAGTCTACACCATGCCAATAGGTTTTTGAGTCACCTGGATAACACCAGAACAGACCTAGAAAGAGGGGAAATTAGATATGATCGAATGAGACACAACTCAAAATTCAAGACATAATTCTTGGTGTGATGGTTAAAAATTGTAATTTCTTGCAGTTAAAATGCTGTGGGGCCTGGTAAGACTCTTCCCTTTACAAAATAATTAAGCAGTCAGTAGAAATGTTCTCTTTGGCATCTGGTCCAATTGGTGCCAACCAGAGTGTTTTAAAAAAAAAAAGTATTTAAGCAATCAAATAGCAGAGTTAAAAAAAAAAAAGGTAATAAAACAGAGATAAAGAAAACCAAAAATAAAGTCAGATTTTCTTTCCACATCGACATATTTCCAAAGGGACAAAGTTAAAGACAGGAAGTATTTCTTTAAGTTAAAGAACAAATACATGGTAACTGGACAATTATTCACTGGTTTCATAGAGTATTAGAGTTTTACTTACTGGGGCTTAACAAGAATCTACATGTTCCTACTCTGAAAATTTTCTGAGCAGGCATTGTTCACAAGAAGTACAGAAGTGAATTTGTCGAAAAAACCTGCCTTTCTTACTGCTTCTTCTATTGTATACACAAAAAGCATGTCAGGACGACTCACAGGAAATATTTATTTCCAAATCAAGGCCATATTTTTGTACCTGGGGACCAGCCTTCAGCTTCCCTTTTTTAGTAAAAAAAAAAAAAAAAGTTCTGATATTCTCAAGCTGAGACATGAAGAATCAAGCTTTAAAAAGTAAAAATATAAACAAATTGTTATTAGGATTATCTTACTACAGAAGACCAATATAATTCTTAACTTACTAATCATACACACACATATATACTATATATATATATACATCTCACATTAAATGGAAGGAATTAATAAATATGCAACTTGAAAAATAAGGGTGTTTTAAAGAAATGCTTAAAATTAGATAAATCTTTAAAAAGACAGAAAGACTGACAAAAAGACAGGGCACCCATCTCTCTAAATTTTCCATATTTTTTTCCCAAGACCTTGGGTATAAAAATATATAGCTGCCATAGTAGGCGCTAGAACCTTCAAGTAAATACTAATGGCATAATTTTTTAAATTTATTTATTTTTGGCTGCCTTGGGTCTTTGTTGCCGCACGCGGGCTTTCACTAGTTGCAGCGGGCAGGGGGCTACTCTTCATTGCACTGGCTTCTCTTGTTGCGGAGCCTGGGCTCTAGGCAGACGGGCTTCAGTAGTTGCAGCGCGTGGGCTCAGTAGTTGTGGCTCGCGGGCTCCAGAGTGCAGGCTCAGCAGTTGTGGCGCACGGGCTTAGTTGCTCCACGGCATGTGGGATCTTCCTGGACCAGGGCTCGAACCCGTGTCCCCTGCATTGGCAGGTGGATTCTTAACCACTGCACCACCAGGGAAGCCCTGGCATAATTTTTTCATTTAATTTTTTTAAAGAAAAGAATCCCAGTGAATATATAATGAATATTTTTAAAAAGCCAAGCATTACTTGCATATCCATGAGAAGTCTACAAAAATATTTAAATGCCCAAGCCTATCCATGGGTCCATGTTCTATACTGTTCTAGTTTTTTCTTAACCCACATAAATCAGTGTATTAAATTAAATCCTGTATTTGATCACATCTGTTTTTGCTGCTAAAATCAGCATATTAAATGTTGAAATACTTCAGTGGAGAAGTTCTACTTATTCTATGTCACTGAAAGAGCAATCATAAAAATCCGATAGAAAAGCCTTCAGCTTTAAAGGATACTTCATTTACGTTCTATCTCTTAATGGCAGCACCAGTAAAATTATTATATCCCCCCAAGAGAGCCTGTGGACAGCAGGTGCTTCAGAAAAAGTTTGATTAAAAGAACATATATACTCGTTGCCTTTTGTTTATAATTTATGCTACGTGCCTTTTCATTATGAACTCATTCCTTTTGCCAAGAAAACTCAAATATGACTAAAATTATGTTAACCTTTTTAAAAGTCTACGTCAAATCACTGTAAAATAATTCTTCAATGAAGGAAGCTTTCTTCTTTTATTTCACACTGTACCAATTCTGAAATTGACTATGGTACATAGGGTCATCACTCCTAATTTTTCACCCCTCACTACTGTAATTATATACTCACACCCTGCCACCCAGGCAGTAGTGCCTAGCTGTGCGCAGAATGTTCTTCCACGCCCTAGTCCATCAATGTTGGCATTGACCACGTGTCTTACCTGGTCAATGGGATAAGAGAAATGACAGTGAGTCAGTTCCAAGCTTGTCTACGCCTAGATCCAGACAAATCAGTCCCAGGCAAGCCCAGTCGACAGTGGTCAAATCACAAACAAACTGCAGACCTGTGACCATGAATATGCTTGTTCTTTTAAGGAACTGAGATTTTGAACTTGTTACAAAACAAAAATATATCAATGTTCTGTATCTTTATATGGCTACTCATGTAACATTAGTTGCATCAAACCACACCTCCTTGGATTACCTATCCTAAATTAATAATAGTAATTTTCTTTGGCTATCTTCTATTCCAGAAAACAGAATCAGAAATCTTTTTAATAAAGGAATTTTTAAAGAAAAAGTTGTCATGGAAAGATATTCTATGAAGTCTAATTTTCAGATATAAACGACGATATGCCAAACAAACTATATTTTAACAAACCCAAGTTATAATTTTGTAACCTCAGATATGTCTACAATTTACCAAGCAGTTCTCTAAGTGAACTGAAAGTAACCCATCTCCCTAACTATCTGAAATACTCCAGAACCACTCAAAAACCGCTGGTTTTTTGAGCAGTTCCTGAATAGCTTCCCTTCAAAACCTCGCAGGTGTGAACTAAGCAGTGTTAGGAGGGGGAACCAGTATAAATTAGTAAAAATCTTGAATTAAAGAAGAGTTTAGAAAGTACAGTTTTGTTACTTTTGAATAATAATACTTTTAGCGTCTGCCTGAATCACAAGACAGGAATCATCTGTTAATTCTGTGGCTAGGAGGATGTCTTTCCTTTTTATGCTAAGTGATTTAGAAATCTATTCTTTTAAAAAGTAGGGTAGATTTTTGTTTACTCAAATATTTTATTAATTTTTTTCTGTCATAATTTGTATGAAGACAAACTGTGGCCTAACACAATTCAATTAAGACAAGTTATAAAAGTAATGAGATTTTCATGAATCAATTCCAAGAACATCATTGCCTTTTTAGCCATTTATATATAATAAAGCAAAACTAATATAGTGTGAAAACTGTATATTAATAATTGGCTGAGCATGAGTCACCACAAATAATTCTTATTTTCATTATTGTTCACTAAAGCTAGCATCACAGAATATAAAAACAATATTTTAGCTTAGAAAGATTCTTAAGGCTACTTCAACCACCCACCAGATATTTGAGTTAACTCTATAACATTGCTCCCAAATGCTCAGTTATCCTCTGGACCCTTCCAGTGAGAGGCAGTGTTCCCAAATCAGGGGGATTGTGAACCTGTTTCAGTAAAATAGCAAAAGGCGGTAATCAGGCCTATTGTAATTTCCACTTTTTAAATAAAATAATTACTTTAAAAATGACCCTTTTACACAACACAAATGGGAAAAGAATGTATCAAAAGAGCACAAATGATGGTGAATAGAGAACAGATAAGTCAGCTCACATCTGGATGGACCCTTGGGCAGCTTATCCTTATCCTTGGCTGAGCAATGACACCAATACTTGCGTTTTGAATGTTAGGTTTTAGTTGTTTTTATTTTTGCTCATATTTTTAAATTTGCACTGATAATAGTCCAGTGCATACAGACAGGATGCATAAGGATATTAAATTAGCACTAGTAGAAGGGAAATAATAAAATAACAATTTTGCAAATGCACTCAAAATAGTCCTTAAGTTGCATTATCTTACTCAAAATAGTCATCAAGCACGTCAAGAAGTCGCTAGCCCTTAAAAAAAAAAGAAGTCAAAAGGAACTAGAGCATTCATAGCAGCAGATCTATTACTCAAATGCTTACCAATAGTAGAATGGATAAATTGTGATAGACATATAAGACGGCACACTAAAATAAGTGAACAATCTATAACTACATGTAATAGCTTGGATGAATCTCACAAACAATGTTAAGAAAAAGAAGTCAGGGGACCTCCCTGGTGGCGCAATGGTTAAGACTGCACGCGCCCAATGCAGGGGGCCCAGGTTCGATCCCTGGTCAGGGAACTAGATCCCACATGCATGCTGCAACTAAGAGTTCGCATGCCACAACTAAGGAGCCCACATGCTGCAACTAAGGAGCCTGCAAGCCACAACTAAGGAGCCCACCTGCTGCAACTAAGACCCAGCACAACCAAATAAATAAATTAAATAAATAAATAAATATTAAAAAAAAAAAGTCAGAAACAAGATTATATGTTGTTTGATTTCATTTATGTAAAGTAAAAAAACAGGCAAAATCAATTCACAGCAATTATCCTTAGGGGGTGGGGGACAGTTAGTGACTGAAAGGGGCTCAAGGAAACTTCCGGGGTGCTGGTATTGTTATGTGTTTTGATCAGGTTGCTGATTATACAAATGTGTTTGTGAGAATTCATCAAACTGCCTTGCTTACAATTTGTACACTTTTATGTATGTATGTCACAATTCATAATAACTAAAATGTAAAAAAGAAAGTAAATGCTAGACTTGATTGGGCTATTCACATGCCCAGTGTTTTATTTGTGAAGTGTTTGATTTCTTTCTTCTCATGTCAAATATAGGAACTCAATATATTAAGTGTAAAAGTAATTTTGTCTAGTTTTAAGAGCTACAATATGTAACTAATTTTAGACTACATTTTAATATACATCTGTGTCAAAAATCAAATACAATGTTATTTTGAATGTGTTGAAAATTGTTTTCTTAGACAAATAATTCAGAGACAACTAAATGGTCAGTGTCACTTAAAATGAGAAAAGTAATTTTAGTCTTTATATATCATGAATATTATCTTTAAAATTACTCTTATTATATGATCATTGATAATACACAAAGCTAAATTTTCATTTACATAAAATCATTTCTGTATCATGTGCCATGCAAAAATGAGGAAAAATAAACTCCTATAGGGGTTTATGAGAGTGTCTGGTATAATGAAAAGGTTTTGAGAATTAGAAGGAAAGTTGGGCAAGAGTGTAGTAATAGACAAAAAGAATGGTTAGAACCGTGGATATCAGCTGACAAATTCCAGACTTTCCACCAACAAGCTGTGTGAGCTCTGTGAGTCAGGTCAACACTGTCCAACAGAAATACACCATGAACCACATTTGTAATTGTTAGATTTCTAGCAGCCACATTTTAAAAGGTAGGAAGTATATGTGCACTGCAATACACCAATAAGATCTAATGCGACCCAAGAGTTCATCGAAATGTAGTGCCACCAAAGCAATAAAGTTGTGTTTAACAGAAAAATATTTCACAATGCTTCGGCTAAAAATTTTAAGTTTAAATTAGTTAAAATATGAAATTCCATTCCTCAGTCACACACTAACTGCACTCTAAGTGCTTCTGCCACACAGGACCAGTGGCTACCACACTGGACAGCATAGTTGTCAAGTCATTCGATCTCTCTGAGGCTCGCTTTCTTCATTGATAAACTAAAGGAGGTATTCGAGAGGAAGAATTCCCAGCGGAAATGTTTGCCAACCGAAGCCCACATGCCGCACTCAAAACACAAGCCACGCAGGAATGCAGCGCAGTGTCGAGGGATCCTATGACTTTTCAGACAAAGTTGGAAATCCGGATGCTCACATGAAATATCTTTCTTTTTCCATGTAGACAACAACCGTGAAATTTTTCCAAGCACTGTGTGGGCCAAACCAAAACATATCCATATGCTGCTCTTTGCAACCTGGGTTCTACAAAGCTTCTTTCCTGTTTTTCCAATCTGTGATTTATTTAGGAGTGATTTGGCTTCTACATCTGGAAACTAAAAAACACAGCTGGAGAATCAGTTGAGTGGTGAGCTTCAAAGCCCTCCTGTGAAGTCAAGGTGAAGCTACAGAGCCTGTGGTGAAAGTTAGCAGGATCCCGGTGTGGGCCCGTGCCATGTCTACACCCCAGGTTGCGGAGGAGTCTGAGAAAGAATCATCTGAAGGCTAGGGACAGCCCAGGCCGCTAATTTTGGATCAAGGACAATGTGCTGGAGAGAGATGGAAAGGGTGGTGAAGCCAAGTTCACCACACTGACTATCACTCTTATTACCCTGGGATCCAACCCTGTGGAGCCTGCCTCCATCCTTCAGGGCACGAGATGCAGAGAGGGACACCGTGAACATGCTGCTGACAGTAGAAAGCTGCAGAGGTGAAGCAGCAAGCGGTAGCGTGAGCAGCCAGCAGCACCTTCCGAGGACACGGAGATGGGGAGTGGTGGGGGATGGCAGTGGACCCCAAGGAGGCCAGTTCTCAAGTCCAGCTGCGTCACCATCTGGGAATATTCTTAACTCTGAGGAGGCAAAGTAAAAAACTCTGTTTTGTGAATAGGTACTGTCAAAACCTCCTTTTAGCTCCAGGGTGAGGGAGCCTTGGAAACTGAGGATTAGTAAGAGTCCTGAGTTACGATTCAAGCAATTTGAGCATTAATCCCAAGTGTGTCACTGTCTTGCTGTGTGACTTCTGTTTCCCCAAATTCAAAATGGTAATAATATTGCATATTGATTTACTCAACATCAGAGGGTTTTCAGGACCAAATGATATCATGAATACAAAGCAATTTGAAAAGCATAAATGTCTCATGTGATAGCAAGGCATTTTTTTTTTATTATTTACTAAGCAATTACTAGTGGATTCTAGGAATGCAATTTATTAGATGTCATTTAAATCTCTAATCAGGATTCTTACATTTGAGGGAGGTGGAGTGGGTTTGGGCTTTAGAGGAATAGCAGTCAGCACCGATGACTCCATTACAAACCTGGCCACTTTCTAGAGGGTTCATGGCGTGGAACCAGGGGAGGTCAAATTCCAAGATGGACTTAAAAAAAACCTCAGAAGGGGGAATTTGCCCGAAAGCAGGGGTTCTTAACCTTTTTCAGGTCACTGATGCTTTGAGGATCTGATAAAATATACAGCGTCTGTCTTGGAAAAAGGCACTTATACAAAACTGACATAAATTTTCAGAAAATTCATAGACTCCACAGGTCCCAAATTGAAAATGCCACCCTCAGGGAAGAGAGGGTCACAGACAAGACCCACGACGTGGTCTTAGGACTGAGCTGCCTCCAGGTAGGAGGCAGTTTTGAGAACAGCTGGAGGCCTGCAATAAAAACAAAGCAGTCTTTCCTTAAAGGCTCGGTCTCTGCTCAAAGTATTGCTACTGTGGGACCCTCAGATGAACACTTCTCGGGGGCTAAAAAACGGGGTCTCACATGTATTCACAAATACCATCATTCTAGCTAACTGGGTTAGTAGCTACTGCTTCCTTGGGCAGTTTCAACAGAAAAGAGCATCTGCTAGCTTAATCCATATGGACCCTGACCAACCCAGGGAGCAAAAGGTAAATGAGAAAAAGACAATCTGCAGCCTGTTAGGTGTCCCTAAGAACCACACTGCACATGTTAGTACTATACTGTAGAACACGTGGGGAATTTTCCCATTTTGGTTTTTGGGACAGAGAACAGAGACCACATGTCTCAAAGGACTTACAATCACTGAGAGTATCACCAAGAGACGTCCCCAGCAACCCAGCCTAACAGAGAGGATTACGGCAGCAATCTGGCACCCACATAGATAGCAGGAGAGCAGGAAGAGAATCACTGATTCCCTAGAAATTCAACAGCAACTTCTCACTGACAAGAACAGAACTCTCCCTGATGTGTGAATCAAGTATGGCCTCAAACATTTTGACAAAATATTCTCCACCCACTTCCCGATCTAATCTCTTACAGAAATATGTTTAGGAAAGTACAATGGAAGTCAAATGGAAAACAGAAATATTCATCTCATGTATCTCTAATTATTAAAGTATGTTTGGAAGAGTGAGGCGGTACTGTGAATTTGAAATTACAATTGTTCATAAAACATTTAATGACTTTTTTCATAATATGCTCATATGCTCTATTTTTTATTTTATCGACATCACAAAAGAATACCTCATGTATTGCAATATTAAAAACCTGACTTTCAAAATAGGGATGAATGAACAAGTTGAAATTACTACTCATGCAATTAATGCTCTTTCTTTAAATCAAAGATATTTATCTTTCTAAGACTAGTTGAACTCCATTAAAAAATATATCTTCTGATTATCAAATAATGAGGTCTTCACCAAGGACTGCAGGCTATATGAAGTCAGAAGGAACATTCAGAAGCAAATGAAAATACTATATGAACAAACACACTGCACTGCATTCCTATCTACTTGCCAAAGAAATACAGTCATTTGTAGGAGTGGGAAATTTTCACAAATTGTCAATGGATTTTGAAACTCCCCAAGGACAGGATGGCTTCCACTTTGGGATTTCCCCTAACAGCCTCCTAGTTATTAGGTTTATACTTCAGAGAGATACCTGGAAATCTCTTTTAATTTTAATTCTTCCAGGTCAGACGGTTTAAACAGCAGATAGTTTCCCTCTGTAGTGCCATGACTTCAAATGCCACTTCTTACTACTATATGTCAAATTAAATGGTAAATCACATTTTAATATATAGTAGAACATTTTTACGAAAGTATTATGTTGGATATTCCAAGAATATAATTTAGAACAGTGCCTGGCACATAGCAAGTGCTCGAAGAATGCCAACAATGACAACGTCGTTCTCACCTTGTGGGAGGCAGCTACTAAGATGGCCCCAGGTGATCCTTACTTTCTGTCATTCTTGCCCTTGAGCATAGGCTGGACTTGGTGATTAGATTCTAATGAACAGAATATGGCAGAAAGTGATGAGTTATCACCTTCAAGATTAGGTGATTAAAATACTTTCACTTTCATCTTGGGTTCATACACGCTCTCTCTCTAGCTTTCTCTTGGATCTCTTGCCCTGAGGGAAGCCAGCTATTACGTTGTAAGTTCCAGGTTGGAATCATGGAAGTTCCTTCAGAAAGGCCCGGATGAGTGAGATTGGAATTGGATCTTCTGAGGCCTGCCAACAACCACATCAGTGAATTCTGAAGCAGAGCCTTCAGTCCCGGTCAAATTTTGAGATGACTACAACCCTGATCGGCTGTTTGACTGCAACATCGTGAGACAGAGATCTTGAATCACCCAGCTAAGTCGATTCCTTTCCAGCAAAAACTGTGAGATAATATTTGTCATTCTAAGCCGATTCAGTTTGGGGGTAATCTGCTATGCAACAGGATAACTAATCCAGATTTTAGAAGTGGGGTGCTGCCATGACAAAAACCGAAAAGGTGGTAGAGGCTTTGGAACCAAGTAGTGGGCCTAAGAAGAGTGCCAGTGACAGTGTAAAGTGCCTTGGACACATTGTTCACAGAATATTGGACTTTGAAGAGATTTCTATTAAGGGTATGAATAAAGGTGAGTAAAATCTTATTGGAAACTAGAAATTACATAGTGGCAAAAGGTTTAACAATACGACACTTATGTGTAGTTACGTGACCTGCAGACCCATGCATTTATATGAGACGTTTAAAAAGTGCCAAATGAACTGGGTGATTTAGTTAAGGAGCTTTCCCAGCAAAGTACTGAAGATGCTACCTGGTTCCTTCTTGCTGTTTATAGCAAACTATGAGAATATAAATCGGGGGAGGGACTACCAAACAAAAAAGGAGGCAGGACCTGAACGTTTTGAAAATCCTCAGTCTCTCTAGACAGCTAACAATGCTAAAGTTAAGAAATAGTTTCCAAGCAAAGATCATTTCTAGGGAACTGTCTGAGAAAACATGGTCTAAAGTGAGATCAACGGTGTAGCTTCTGAAATCCTTTTGGTAAGCCCTGGGAAACATGGCATCTCAGAGTACTATTCAGTCAGACCGCAGGATCTCCTACAACTTTAAGGGTGTGACTCACGGATACTCTCAACAGGCCTTTGGTAAGTTAAAGGGCATCGTCTCTCCCTTGCCTCTGCAGAAACTCAAGGTAGAGAGGGAATCATCTCCAAGATGGGTGTGGTTTTTTGTCTAACAGAGTAAACCTCAACAAGTTTCACAGGAGACCCACACAAATTTTGAGAGGATTTTACCAGCAGATACACTGCCAGTTTGGACTGGAAGGAATGCAGATGGTCCTAAATGAAAAAAGGCCATAGATCCCCAAAATTCTACAGGCAGGAAGCTGACTGAGAAAACTCAGCTGCCAACACATGCTACCTTTCATGAAAAAAGGAAGGATGACTCAGTAGTCCATAGGGTAGAATCAAGAACCATGGAGAATTATTCCCGGGCCTGGACCTAGTTGAGGAACATTTGCCTAACTGGATTTCAGAATTTTCATGGACCAGCCACTCCTACACACCTTGCACTTTCCGCTATTTTGAATAAGAATATGTAGGTATCGTATACCTGGCCCACTGTTGTATGTTGCTTATGTTGAGGTTTAGTTTCACAGATCTACCAATGAAGAGGAACTATACTTGAGAAGTTGTACTTGAGGAACTATATCCAAGGAGCCATACCCACACCTGGATAAAACTTAGATGACCTCTGGATTTTGAGCTGATACTCACCTATCTAGTAAAGAGGATATGCTTTTCATCTTCTAATAAAAGTGATGTTTGACATCAGGACTATTTAACATGTTTTACAGAATCAAACCTTTAAAAAGGATATAAAGTCCTTTTAAAAATTACCTCTAAATGTTTGTTAATAGGTTGAGAGATTGCAGTAGGAAGCATAGATTTACAATATTAAATCTCACTAATGTAAAACTTGATAAACTGTTCTACACTAACCAAACTAATCAAGCAATTTATCAGCTGCCCAATATTAATCTACATTTAGAATACTTACTTTATGGTATCATAGCTATTGTCTAGAGCATACAAGCAATGTCAATGTTCTCTTACATACCCTGATTTGTAGAATTTTTTTTTTTTTTTACAAAAATTCCACTTAAAGAAGGGCTTTAAATGAGAGGTGAAATGGGAAATAGAATGTTTGACTCTCCTAAAATGATTATATATTTTTCTTAAGTTCCCTTACTCTCAAAGGAAAGGAAATGGTGTCATTCAAATGTTCTAAAATGCCTCATTCTTCAGAATGACAGCACATCTTTCACTTTTCTATTCACTACGTATCATATTGTGACATTTTATATGTGAAAAATAGCTAAAGCAGTATTTTTTTTTAAATGTCATACTATTATAACGAGCAATTTATTTCATGCCCATGTCCCTCCAGGCTATGAGCCTATTTAGTGAGCCTTATTAGTGTAGGGCAGTGGCTGGCATGTCCTCTGGAAAAGCACCCACGGGCCAATAAAAACAAAGAACACAAGTGTGCCATTCAGAAATACATAGCATTGTTTAAAAATAGCAACACCCATGCTGCAGACAGAGAGGCGGGTGCTGCCGGTCTCCAGCCGGGCGCCGCGAGGAGTGCTACGCTGTTCTGGAAATCAGCGTACGTGGGCTCTGGGCTCAGCTTGAGACACATGCTAAGTGATCCATCCTCTTCGGGATTGTTTTCTTAACTGTAGAATTCAGTGTCTGCATCACCAAGTGATGCGTTCCTAAATGTCAGACATGCAGGTACTCATAACACGAGTTCTTATTTTACACATGCAAAACCTGTCTAGGTACAATGGGTTGCCAAATGCTCACTTTTTACCCTAACATAAACTTCTAAAAAGGAAACTTTACACTACTACTTTGTAAATGAAAAATCTGACTTAACGTGCCATTAATGGGTAGTAACCGTAAAATTTAAATACAATAAAACAACAAAACAATTATTAAAGTCTACTTGTCAGGCTGTTGGCTGCCTGAAGTCTGCTCTCTGAAAACAAATGAGCAACTATATCTAGGAGAGAGGCTCTAGTATCAAACCGAGAGTGTCTCCTTGACTTGTCAAGAAAACACTGAAAGGGAATTCAAAACGGCAGAAGTTTCTCATGTGATTTGATGTTATTTTATGCAGCATCTGCAGATCACCTAAAATCAACTCCAGTATCAACTAAAATCACCTTTTTCAACAGCACCAAATGTCCTACACTCTGGAAATGCTGCATCAAATAATCACACCTGTTACTTCTGATTCTAAATTTTACCTTGAATCCTCACACGACCCACCTAACCCGCTTTCTCAAAACCTGTAATATTGTCACAGAGACACTAAAATAATTTTGAGGGCAATGGAGTACTGTGGAAAGAATACAGGCTAGGAAGTCACATTGGGGTTCCAAGTTCAGAGTCATTACATTCGACCTTGACACTGGCAAGTGAATTTACCCCTCTGAGTCTCAGACTGCTCCTTCACACCAAAGTGCTCAGTCAGGGTTAAGTGAGAAAATGCATGTAACGTGCTTAAGCCCAGCACCTGAATGTGGCAGACACTCAATAAATGGTTATGTATTTAACATAATTTAATTCTTTCAAGGAAATTTTCAAATTTCTATCAAAATAAATTCGTTTCAAATAAGAGTGGCTTGAAAGAAAAAATACAGTTGGCCATTTTTATTTTACAGTAAAGTTATATTATACATACCTTTCACTTCCAAACAAAGCTACAAAACCCATAAACCACTGACTGGCAAAAGTAGCAAACACATTTTGTCCTCAGTGATAAAATAAGAACACTTAGTTGTCAAAATGAAAAACAGCAACTCTTAGCTGCTACCATGCAAAGCGTTCTCAAGTCCTGTCTCACCAAAAAAGGGTCAATATGGTAGAAAAGACAGAGTGAGAGTGTCTTTAATCAAGTAAAAGTTTCAGCCAAGGTGGGCATATGGCTCTGAAAAGAGCCACATTTAGACCACAGATAATGACTCTATTACCTACTAGATGTAATACACGGCGGGCAAAATAAAAAGTAGCCCAATATTAATCCTGCAACAGCAGTCCTGGTTACCTAGTAAATGTCATAGTGATGTGCTCTGGGATTTGTGCCAGTCACATTAGATGTATTATTTCTAGTCCATGCAAGTGTGCAAAATAGACATTGCTATCCCCAGCAAACTAGGAAGAAACCGAAGTTCAGAGAGGTTACCTGCCTGCTCAAGGTCACTCCATTGGTAAACACCAGAGTTGCATTCAAACAGTATCTGATGCCAAACCCACTCCCCCTTCACCAGTCCCCTTTTCTTTCTTTTTAGGACATGCAGATGTGGGCAAGAATCTTCCCCAATGCTTTGAAATGTCGTAAACTGATGTTAGTCCCCTTCTCTCTCTCTCACGTCTTCTAGTTTCTCTCAAATCATTTGCATTTTCGTCCTCCCGGCTTCAGTCGTCATTCTCAAACTCCAATTCACTCATTCCTTAAGTCTCTAAAACCTGGTCTTGTGTCCCAACTCTTGGTAAGGCAGGTGGGAATTTTAAAAGGTCAAGGTAAGTTTTCCAATCTACTTAGATGTAGTGAACTGTATAACATGCCTGGGTCTTCTACCTCGGACTTAAACAAAAGGCTCACAGATACTGAGCAATTCTCTTCCCTGGTGAACCAATATTGGGGAGTTCCAATTTACAGGGACGACTAAGGCAGGTACAATGTGTGGAATCACACATATTCGTGCATGTCACATATATTTAACAGAATGCTTAACTGAGTCATATTTTCAAAAGTTATCTATCTTTTATTCAGGAAATAAATCTTAAGCCAGGGTTTTACATAAAGAGTTTTTATGTCTGTTCCATTTTTAAAATAGAACAGAAGTAAACGAAAACAGCTTGATACATTTCACCTTTCAACTGCACGATGTATGTACTTCAGTGAAAATGTCCATTTAATAGACAACATCTAATTGATGTTTGTATGTCCTAACTTTGCGCTTGAAAACGAGTATCCCTACTACGCATTGCCTATACCCGTGGGGCTAAATTACTGAGGCCTGTGAACCACTCTGTTGTACATGAAGTTCCCCAGTACTCCAAAATGCAAGTATCACCCTTCTAAGCACTGTATACCCACTAACCCTATTGATCCTATGATAAACTATTATAAACACCATTATCCTGATTATTACATATGATGAAAGCAAATCACAGAGATGTTAAGTAACCCAAGATTACCCAGCTGGTTAAAAAAAAAAAAAAAAGATAACAAGACATCAAATCCAAGAGCTCTGACTCCTCAGCCCACATCCACTACATTTCACTGCTCACCATATATAAGCACATTCATTGGCAAAGAGCCAATGAATATATAGGTATAGATCTATATATTTATTGATCACCTACTACAGTATATGCCAAGCACTTAGCACTGGAGATGAAAGAATTTTTTCAAAGGCTGGTCCTGAGCTGAAGGAGAACTTTTTTTTTTTTTTCTTAAAGCAAATTCAGGGTAGGTTGAAAACAAAGAAGAAACCAGATACAATATGTTTTCATGCTCAGGCAAATGGGCCATTCTACGTCTCAGGGGAACATAATGCAAAGGACAACTAACTTGAATAACCATGTCACCCTTAGAAGCACCAAACGTGTTTGTTTTAAATAACTGTAATACACTTATCTGGAATAGGAGCATAGAAGACATCGTATGAACCTTTTCTTGATGGTTTCTGGTCATCACTGGGAAGACCAGGAGCACTGCAATAATGTAATACAATGTTTTAAGAATGAGGGACTGTTTGCCCCTACTTTTTAAAAAAAATTTAAATAGTTACATCCCTCTCCCAGATCTTACTGCACAAGGTTACTGCCTACCTCTAGCAATCACACCCTCTCCTAATCTGACATGATATAAAGAGAGTTAATTAGTAACCAGACTTGAATTCTAAATTTAAATTGTCAGGGAGGGTCCCTTCTCCAGAGTAAAGTACTTGGATTTATTCCAGTCTGCCTATTTTCTTTGATGTTCATTTAGGTACAACAAAAAAGGAGCTAATTATAAAAACGAATTCTGCCAATTTCAAAGTTTTACCCATGGCAACCCTGGCAAGAGAAAATGATCAAATATCTCAAACAGGGACTGTTATGATAACAACAGCTAAGGTTGAAGGAGCAGTACCTACTATGTGCTAGGTATGTGCTAGGAGCTTCACAGGTATTAATTATTTTATCCTCACAGTATTCTATAAAATAGGTCACTCTAATCTCCATTATATAAATAAGAAAAATGAGGCCCAAGATCACACAAAAAGTTGCAGGGCTAGAATCTGAATCACATGCTTGGGGTAAAAGAAAAAAGCCTCAAATGTCTTTGCAGCCAAGCCAGCGAAGTAAACGTGTGAATCAGCTCAGTCTTAAGATTACAGAGCTGTGGTTCTCGACCTTGACTGCACATTGCAATCACCTGGGGAGATTGCCAGGTGTGTTCCACCCCACAGATTGCGAGTTAATTGGACTGGGAGTTGCCCCCAGGTGATTCTAATGGACAGTCAAAGCTGAGAACCACTGTTTATAGACACAGAAAATGGTGCATGGCCCCAAAAGCATTTTTGCTTTTTTTTTTTTTTGGCTGCTTGGCGAGGAACGTGGGCTCTTAGTTTCCTGACCAGGGATCTAACCCGCGCCCCCTGCAGTGGAAGCTCCAAGACTTAACCACTGGATCGCCAGGGAAGTCCCAAAAGCAGTTTTTAAAAAAAAAATTCTAAGTTAACTAAACACTGAGCTGGTCAAAGGTTGTTACTACTGCTTCTGCCACCAGAGGTAACCTCTGCCCCACTCCTCAATATAATTAAGGAACACTATGGATGGAAGATAGAGAGGCTGGCAGACACAGACATTTGTTTTTAGTGGACGGAGCATTGCCAAAGTCTGGAACTTTCCCCATGTAACCCCTGCCATTTCCTATTTATGGAACTGTTCTACTCCAAAATACACTTGGAGTTAGACATAACCTACTTTCAGAATAATGTCTGGTGTACAACCCATTATTAAACTGAAGATGACCTAAATATGTTCATTTAACAAATGTATACCTTCAGATTACATGGCCAAATTACTTAACGTTTTTCAAGAGGCATTTTTTAAAAAAAGAAGGCCACTCATAATTAACTCTGATTTTAATCCAAGCCAGGTCAAGAGATCTCACATAACTAAACAAGTCTTAAGAATGGAGAGTTTAATGTCCTAAAAACAAATCTATATGTGTACATAGCACCGCTGAGTAAAATGTCATTTGTCATTGGAAAAGGGAAGCAAAAGCTGCGTACCATCAGAAAATCTTCATTAAATGGCCTGCAGATGTGAAATCCAAAATAAATGCTACAGAATAGAATTGTGAAAAACGAAGAATTGTAAAAAAAAAAAAAAAAAGAAGAAGAAGAAGAAACTGTAGCCTGCTTGGGAAAGAATTCTTCACACATAATCATATTGCAACTGTGCAGCACCACAATTCAAGAGGAAATGGCAAAAGACTAAATTAAGAAATGGACTGTAAGGCCACTGGTTCAAACTAGCTACAACATTTTTTTTTCATCTACTGCAGCAAAGCAAATGTTGTGTATTTTAATGGTCTTGTATTACCACTTACCACCGCTCTCCCCCACTACCACCACCAAAAGAAGGCAAATAAAAGGAGAAAAAAAACTGAGATGGATTTTCTAAATGGAATACTGCAAATAAAGGCCATGACTCAGAAATCAGGGCCTCCTCAGTCAATGAGTTCCAGCACTGGGAGTTTAGGCAAATGTGCTACTCGGGCAAAATATTTCATTGTTGTTACTTGGTTTTTTTCAAAAAGCAGACAAGGAAGTGAAGTCTGAGAAAGCAGACAAAAGTGCTTGGGACTAGTTTTCTCACCGCAGTTAAAATTTGTTTGTTGACTGAATAAGTATATACATTGATCCCCTCCTGAGTGTCAGGCACTGTGCAGTGCTGAGGATGTATTGGTGAATGTGACAGTACCTGCTCTCATGACTCTCCTGAACTAAGAGAACAAGGCATCAACCTTGCATAATCCACCATATACACCCTTCCAGTCACGTGTGTGAAAACCCAGTCCTGCCATTGTACTACTGGATGGCAAATTTTTCCCTTGGTCTAACTGCTGCTGGTGTCTTCTAAGTAAACAAGTAAATAAATAAATATCCATATTTTGCATACCAACAATAACTCATGGGTAAATTTCAACAAGTTTTAAAGAAAAAAATTTTTAAAGTAAGACTGAATCAAAACAGATTTTCCTTTTGAGCAAAGCCCAGCTCACGTATTTTCATTGCCTGTGGCTACACAGCTTCAGTAAGCTAAAAATACTTCCTTTGTTTCTAAATTGGGAAAAGCAAATAAGACCAAGAATCAGCTGTGTATCCTTTTCTCTCATATTTTTTTTTACTAGAAAACATTCAAAATAGCTAAAGCAACGAAAAGGTATCTGTTTTATATTTGTACAAATATACAATGACAGAAACTATCCCTGCAGCTTGTATATTCCTAGTAATATGAAATAAGCTATATTTGCATGATCAGCAAGGACTGTCAACATTTCACTACTCACAGCCCTTTACTATTTTTACTTTTTTTGGTGGAGAGAGGACTGCACAAGTGTTGAAAACTAACCACAAGTACAAGAAAAAGCTTTCAAAAAATATGTAAAGGATGACTCTGCTCTTAAGGCCACATGGTGCTTACTTTGCAGTCATGCATCATTTATGTTCCCGAAATTTACGTTAAATGGGATTCTAACATAGAAGGATAGGAGCTTTCCGTCTTTCTGCAGGTATTGCTCACGTTGTGTTTGCTCTGTGTCTGGCAAAGTGAAAAACCAGGTTTCTCCTCTTGCACTTCTCAAGGCTAGCTGTAACTAACACACACACACACACACCCCTACCTCTCCGGGACAAACTGAAAGTTACTCAGTTTAATAAAACTTTTTTTTTCTTTTTCCAAAAACATACCTGCAGGATGGTGAACAGTAGCGTGGACTTTTCCAACACATCCAACATCTCTAAAGTCACACTAGTGAGTTAACAGAAATAAGAAACTAGCAGGTCTAGGCTCCATTCGACTGGGCCATTAGTTTGGACCACCGGGTCATGGCTTAATTTCCCTTGAAGAAACAGCCCAGTTTGAGAAATCTCGGCCAAACTCCCCATTTCTTAGGCTACTGACAACGTCAACTGGAAAGCAAATGCCTAGAAACCAGGAAACCGTGCCCCTCCGGATGGGCTGGCAGGAGCGGAGGCAGGGATCCTGGCTTGTCTGCCCGGATTGCAGCTGGGCCTTTGACAAGGGCTGGGGTAAAAGACTCAGTGTGTGCCCGCCCATCCATCGCCCAGTGGGACCTGGGCTGGCGCTGCCAATTTCAAATGTAACCACCCGAGGAAGCAGGAGGATGCGGATGTGTCATCTCTGACACTCCGGGGTCCGGCGGGGCTTGCCTCTGATGTCCCTGAAGGTCAGAGGTGGTGCCCGCGGTGCCAAGAGCTCATCAAAACCACTTTTCCAGCCGGGGCGGGAGGCGCGGGGCAAAGTTGGCCACCGGCCGCGCGCGTCCCGTTAACCGTACCTTGTAACTGGGCGGAAAGGGACTCCTGGTGCTGCTGGTACTTGAGGGCCACCGCTTCGGCTTTCCGCAGCTGTGTCTGCAGCTCGTAGTAGAGCATCGCGCCATAGAGAAAGCCGAACACCACGGTCAGCAGCAGCAGCGTCTGGAAGATCCGCTTCTGCTTTCGGGAGCACATCCCGTTTCCCATAGTCCCGTCGGGACCCCGCGCCGCGGCCGTCCTCGCCGCCGCCGTCCCTTCCTCCCCTCGGCCCGAGCGGGCGCCTCAGCAGCGGCCGCCGCAGGAGGTGGCCGGACGCAGCATGAGGAGGAGACGCGAGACACAAAAGCTGGGCCGGAGGGGAAGTGGCGCCCGCTCAGCCTCCGCGCGCCGCGGGGCGTGCAGCCATCGACGCCGCCGGGGCAGCCGCCGCCGCCAAACTTTGGCGAGGCTGTGTCTCCGCGAGTGCCTGGGCCCGGGAGGGGGCCCTCCGCATACTTCTGAGCGGCCTGTCCTCGCGCCGGTCCGCAGATGCCGCCTGCCTTGTTCCCTCCTCCCCACTTTTTGGCCCGGCTGCCCCCGGCGGCGCTCAGAGTCCCGCCTCTGCCGCTCCCCGCCCCCTCGCGGCGGCTCCCACTGCGCGACTTTGTTGCCACCAAGAGGGGGTGCGCGCCCAACAAAGGGAGCCGGGCTCCAGGCGGCGCCTCGGCGCGCGGCCCGCGGGGGTGAGTGGCTGGGTGGGGGCCGGCTGCCCCGGCCGGGTTTGGGGGACGGCGGGCCGGTTTCACTGACGGGGCTGCGGAGCCTCGGCCGCCGCCACCTCCCACCTAACTTACGTGTCACCCACGGCCCCGCTATTCTGGCCAACGGGATTCCGGGAGGAAGTCCCACTCGGGCTCCCCGCTCATTGGGCCAGTCAGAGCCGCCGCTCCCTCCCTTCTGGGAGGCAGTGCCGGGCTCGATTGGACGTCCGCTTTGTCCGTCCGACCCCGGGGCCGCGCCTTCCCTCGAGCGCGGGGGCCGGCGAGGGGCTCCGTGGGGCGCGCGGCTGCCTGGCGCCGGGGTACGCCAACGTGGAGTGCTGGTGGCGGGGAGAGGCCTCGGAGCCAGCGGCGGGGAGGTCGGAGTGCGCTGGAGACGCGTCCCGCCTGACGGCTGGGAGAGATACGGGTGTGTGTGTGTGTGTGTTTGTGGTCCTGCCCTTGGAACGCACGTGGGGAGAGGAGTACAGTGTATAAAGTGGGAGAGAGTGGATAGGAACAGCTGTGTACACTCCACCAAGCACCCTTTCTTTCCCTGTCCAGTGGGCAGATGCGGCAGGCACACGGGATAGCTACAAGGTCAGCACAATTTTCTTGTGAACCGGAGATGCCTTGTCCACTGAGTCTTGCCCCATCCAGTGTACTATCACGGATGCGTGTGTCCTCACAGACGGCAAGACACAAGTCCGGAGACTCGAGCGCGCTAGCATGCTAGACTTACCGCTCAAGTGTACACGTGGGTTGGGGAAATCAGCTTGTCTTTGGCAGAGGGGAAAGAAATGATCTCATATGTTTTCCCTGGCTGCAAATAGAATAATTTTAAAACAAATCTTACAGGCTGAAATGAGTATGCATTTATTTTGTCATATGTATTTGTTCTATTGTTGGCAAAAATACATCAGTTACACTGCTAAGTTACATTTTAAAGGCCAACAAAGTTTCCCTATGTAAAAACAAGTAAAACGAACATAATAACTACAAACCTCTTCAAAGAAAATCCATAGTACATTTGTTCTTTCTATGTACTTGAGGGAAAAATTGAGGTTATGCATAAATGATAATTTTGCTTCTGCTCTTGACCTAAATTCTAAAAAAGTAAATTATTTCTTAGGTGCCTCAGTAATGTCATGGAATTTATCACATACTGCATACTTTTTAAGATACTTCAACCAGATTTTAGTTCTCACTATCAATAATGGCCAGTGAGTACTCAAAATGAGGGTAGATCTGTTTAGCCACAAATACAACTTAAAGACAGCCCCTGGTGCAGAAATTTTTTAGTGTTAAAAGCCATAAAAGAAACCAAATTTACAACCTAACTAGCCTGTGACGTTTATACTACCATGAAAACTAAGTGTGCCTGGCATGTGCTTTTCCCTAATAAACGATAACTTACATTATATTTTTTAAATGCTTTCATTTACTATCTCATCACAGCCAGGTTAAGTATTTGGCTCACATACTGGTAAATAAAGAAAGCAAAGCTTATCAAAGTACTGTGATAGCTCTAGGACCTTCTAGAAAGCTAGGAGCGCAACAGGATTATAACCCGGGTCACAATCTTCCTCTTTCGATCTCTTTCTCCTATAGAAGCCAGGTTCTCATTCTTTTTAAGCAAGTTATATAAACAAGTTATATCTGGTCCATTAGCGTGAGAACCTAATTTAAAGAGAAAAAGGTCTGAAGTTTTAGTTTTTGTCCTGTCATGTAAATATTACGTAACGTTGCTTGTTATTGAATTTACCACTGTTTAAATTTCACTCTTTCAATGTGACTCGAGACTGGAAACTGAGATTGGATAATTCCTGTGACCTTGTCAGAATTCCTCGTAACTAAAAATTCCTCACCGTTGTCAGTGTACAATTTGCTAAACAAACTAAACTCTTCCTCCAAAAAAAACTACCAAAACTGCTCTGGAAGAAATTAAGTTTTATAGCAACAATCCTTGCCCATACATGAATAGATAATTATCCTAGACACAAAAGAAAAAGAAACTGTCTAGAGGACTGGGAAATTATTGCTCATATATTACACAGTATGCAGTATTTGGTTGTTTTTTAAAATCTTTGGAAAATTCCTATGCTTCCAGAATACATGATTACTCATTTTAAACCTCTGATTTCTTCCCAAAGTCTGATTTCAGACTCCAAAGGTATTCTTTGCCTAAAGCTGCTGGCTGACTCTACAGAATATAATAAATGTAGGTCATAAAACACAACTCAATATTGCAGTCATAAAATTTGAAAGAGAACAAAAATTATTACCTGAACTTATCCATTATTTCAGATTCAAGAAGGGTATGTAGAAGTACATAAAATCACTAATGGCAGCGTCTTCACAGTATTACTTTTTCAGGTTGGAGTGTGCTGCTAGTTTCTTGAAAATATCAGTGTAGAGCTTTTCAAAGGCCAACATTGGGGAGGCTATTCAAGGTCTATAAATTGAATTTACATAACATTGCCTTTGGGCAGAGCTTGAAATAGATGAGCTATTCATACTGGTCTTGCTAGCTCTGTTTTAAGTTCTATCTTATTTTTGTTTCTAGCATTTAAAAAATAGTATGTAATTATATTTCTGTATGCCATATATTTAACAATATAGTATGTAAAATTTAAAAAAATGTAAATCTTGAGGAATTTCACCAGTTTAAAGTTTTATTCCTAAGACAGGAAGAAATTAAAGAGATTCAAGATCTTACATTTGAGAAGGGCTAAGGCAACATTTGGGAGCCTTAGTATTCTCTCCAGTTTTAGTAAATTTGTCATTCTAACAAAATTTGTTTATTTTCAAAATAGGGGAAGGCAAGAAAATTATAGTCAAGAGATACAGCTAATTTATAAAAATAGATGACTTTAAATTAATAATGTTCAGGATCCTAGAGCAAATTTTTCATTTAAATCTCTTTACAAATTGAATTCAATATTTTTTAATTTGCAAGAGAAATCAACACTTAAGATGATGAATTTTAAATCATATTTTAAAAATATATAACTAGGTGTGGTGATGGACGTTAACTAGACATTGTAGTGCTCATTTCAAATAAATGCATATATCAAATCATTATATTGTACCTCTGAAACTAATATGATGCTGTATGTCAATTATACTCAATTAAAAATAAGTAAATAAAATTTTAAATGGCGTTTTGGTATTAATAAACGAGTTTTAACCTTTTCACATGAAAACTGCTGAAATCAACTATCTTTTTTTCTCTATAGGAAACTTCACTCTTTATCTCTGCCTTTTGGCTAGCACCTAATTAGCACACAGGCTTCCTGCATGCCACCTGTACCTGCCTGTTTCCAGGGGTAAAGGAAGCTACATTCAAGGTATTCTGTCTTTTTGAGGATTCTGTGAGAGATGTTTTTATAACTCCTTTTTACAAGATTTTGCTAATGACCTGGTGGTAATTGTTAGCAGATTAACAAGGTAAGCCTGTGGCTAAACGCTTAACAAAGCAATTGAAACCCCACTCAATGTGTCTTGGTGCCTTGCTTTGGTCTGTCTCTAAGCTGCCACGTGGGTAACTTTGAACTATTTAAGGAGTTAGAGGAGAGTAAAGGGGAAAGTAGATGATTAGATGAAAAGTAAAATGCTTTTCAACAACAGAAACCACACCATCAGCACCACTGGTAAATACTTTGTGAGCACACTCTGATAATGGAGGAAATGATTTAGAAGGTTCTACTTGCCACCAGATGTGTAGCTAAAGAAACAGAAATTATCATTTCAAACTTCTTTAACCTTCTAAAGCAGGACCATCCAGCATACTCTAAACTCTTCCAAATTCTAAGATGGCACAAGAAATTATTTTGAATTTGTTGCTTAATGTTTATTATAGCTAACATATTAATTTTAGAAAATAGTTTAGTTCCATAGAATGTTAGAATGAATGGAAAGGGACCGTAAGTGAGACTCAGAAGTGAAGCGAACTTCCCAAATTTTCTGCTGCCTGGTTCAGGCAGCTTTTCACTAGCTCACTGCCTTCAGTAACTCAAACACTTCAGATAAGCAGGTGGACCACGGAAAAGATCAGTGGCCAATGAAACATACATCTTTAAACGTTCCCCTCTAAACGTATAGTTTGTTGGAGTCCTTTGTATTAAAGAGGTGTTTGGTTTATCCATGACCATTTTATAGAATTGGTATTACAATTTTATATGTTATATGATAGGTATTTATAGTAATTTCTTAATCGTCATGAGACATGGCTGGTCATATTTATGATGTATCTAATGCTGAGTCCTGGGTCAGATATTCTATATTCAGTTTCAGAACTGTTCCTAAAGGAAATCGTAACCTGCTTCATAAACATTCTTTATGCTCTAGTTTCCAGGAACATTTTGAGTCAAAACAAAGGGACTATCAATGTTTTTACTTAGAAATAAAGTAGAGCAAATTTTCAAATAAATAGGAAGAATCGAGTTACCTCAGGATTAAGTTCAGCTCAAATAAAAATTGTGAAATAGAAACATTTGTCTTGTGTTATTCTGCTCCTTCTCATTCTGTTCTCTAGTTCAACTCCAACTCCTGGCATCCAACATCCTAATAATTGCCTTTAGTTTCCCAGAATTCTTGCCTTTGACGTGCCCTTCACTCCTCACCACCCACCCATGTACATATAATACATTGGACTTTCCTTCTTGAAGACAAAGTATACTAATCTAAAATAATCCTTCCACCAGTCTTGAGAGGAAGTTCAAGATGGCTGTGTAGAAGATCCTGAATTCACCTCCTCCCATGGACACACATATGGAACAAGTCCCTCTGAAAGAGACCTGAAAACTAGCTGAGCAGCTCCTCCACAACAAAGGATAAAAGAGCCACATCGAGACAGGTAGGAGAGGGAGAGACACATTCTCACCAGAAACCCCACCCCCTGCACAGAGAGCCCCAATCTGTAGGGATCTCACAAATACGGAGCTCTTCCCTGAGAAATGAAGCTCTCATGCACCACATCAGGCACCCTAACCCCTGGGACCTGCACCGGAGAGAAGAGCCCCCCAAACGTCTGGCTGTGAAAACCAATGGGGCTTACATCCAGGAGACCCAAAGGGCTGCAGGGAACTGAGATTCCTCTCTTAGAGGGCTTGTGTGCAAACTAACGTTCCCAGGGACCCAACGCAAAAGCAGCAGCTTGAAAAGCTTGTAGGCTGAATGTGAAGGAGGTTCATTTGCTAATCTTAAAGCATTAGGGTCAGGGGCCTGACCCGCAGCTCTCTCTTTTTGCACTCTCCCTCTACCTTGCTAGCATTGCAGGCATGTGCAATCACAGCCCTCTCCAGCTTCCCCACTAAAGCCTGAGGGTGTGCCCCATGCCTGTGCTCTCCCACTCCCTTGCAAAAAACAGTGGGTGCTCCCCAACCCTGTGCTCTCTCACTGCCTCGATAAAGCTGGTGGGCATGCCTTGACCCTGCACTCCCCTGCTGCCTCACTAAGGCTGTAGGCAAACGTGATCCACACAGGAAACGTTCCTTGATTGCCTGGCTCTGGTAGCTGGAGCTTGCATTTCTGGGCCCCACAGGACCGAAACAATTGGAGAGACAGTTCTTGGCAGGCTACCAGTCCCAGGGCACTGCACAGACTGAAACACAGCCCAAGTCTGCCTGTGAAAAAGGCCTATTTACTTGTACCAGAGCATCAGCTTGTGGGTCAGGCTTCATGTTTGCCACACATCTAGAGGCTACAGAGGTGCTCTCAGGAATGAGGCTGGAGGAGCCATCTTTGTGTTCTCCCTTGGCCTCACTACAGCTCACTAGTACATCCCAGAAAGGAGCTTATATACTCATCTAGAGCCCCAATTTTTGCAACTGTAACCCATGGGACACTTCCAGATCACCTGGTCTGGAGGCCAGCAGGGCTTACAAATGAGGTGCCATTCATAGGACTGTATATGTTGGCATACTTAAAAAAATGCTGCCTGAGTGTCTGGCTTTCAACAGGCTGACTGAGATTTCTCCTCTTCACACATGCTCAACAAATGGGACCTATCAAGAATAAATTAGGCTGCTCAGACAATCAAAATGTTTTGAGAGAAAGCCAAGAGCTAGGACAAGGTTGAGCTAGAAAGGTTCATCTCCTATACAAGGCCAATCCTTAAGACTGGGAAAGGTAGTTGTTGCATCTAATACATAAAAACTAACACAGAGTCAAGCAAAATGAGGAAACAGAGGAATATGTTCCAAAAGAAAGAATAAGATAAAACCTCAGAAAAAGGACTGAAATGGAGGTAAGTAATCTACCTGATAAAGAGTTCAAAGTACTGGTCATAAAAATGCTCACCAAACTGGGGGGAAGAATGGATGAACACAGTGAGAACTTCAACAAAGAGACAGAAAATGTAATGAAGTACCAAACAGAAGTCACAAAACTGAAGAAAACAGCAACCAAACTGAAAGAATACACTAGAGGGCTTCAACAGCTGACTAGATGAAACAAAGAACAGAACAGCAACCTGGAAGACAGGGCAGTGGAACTCACTTAAACAGAGCAGCACCCTCCCCAAAAAGGAAAGAAATTTAAAAATTGAAGATAGCCTAATGGACCTATGGGACAACATCAAGTGGAAAAACATTTGCATTATAGGGGTTGGAGAAAGAGAAGAGAGAGAGAGAAAGGGAGCAGAAAACTTCTTATTTGAAAAAAATAATGGTTGAAAACTTCCTTAACCTGGGGAAGGAAACAGGTATGCTGGTCTAGGAATCACAGAGAGTTCCAAATAAGATGAAACCAAAGAGATCCACACCAAAACACATTATAATTAAGATATCATAAGTTAATGATAAAGGTAAAAATACTTATTACATACAAGGAAACCCCCATAAGACTATCAGCAGAGACTTTGCAGGCCAGAAGAGAGTAGCATGATATATTCAAAGTGCTGAAATAAAAAAACTTCCAAGCAGAATACTTTACCCAGCAAATTTATCATCCAGAATTGAAGGAGAGACAGAGTTTTTCAGACAAGCAAAGCTAAAGGAGTTAATCACCACTAAACTGACCTTACAAGAAATTTTAAAGGGGATTGTTTTTTTTTTATTTGTCATTCCCTTTTTTTTTTCTTCTCGTAATATTTTTTTTTCACACACACACACTGTATTTTATTTTTACAAGAGATAAATAGACTGACACCAAGCATTGTACATGGATGACCACAACAAAAGCAACAATGACTGCAATTACCACACATGAAACACACTTATACTATGTCATAATATTGACATTCAGTCCAGTAATCCTCCACTGTAACAGCTCTAAAGGGGATTCTTTAAGCTGAAAAAAAAGGGCACTAATTCATAACAAGAAAACATGTGAAAGTAAAATTCTCACTGGTAAAGGTAAATATATAGTAAAGGTAGTAGATTAATCATATAAAGCTAGTATGAAGTTTAAAAGAGAAAAGTTGTAACAATAACAATAACTACAATAATTAGTTAAGGGATATACAGTGAAATGTGACATCAAAAACAAAATGTGTTGGAAGAGAGTAAAAATGTGGAGTTTTAGAATATGTTCAAACTTGGTATCAACTTATGAAAGACTGATATCTATATCTATATCTATCTATCTATCTATCTATCTATCTATCTATCTATCTATCTATCTCAGTATACACACACACACACACACAAACACAGGCTGTCATATGTGAACCTCAAAGAAAAAAAACCTATACACAAAAAAACAATTAGAAAGGAATCTTAACATAACACTGAAGAAAGTCATCCAACCACAAAGGAATAGAGCAAAAGAAGAAGAACAAAACAGAGAGGAACTTCAAAATAGAAAACAATTAACAAAATGGCAATAAGTACATAACTATCAATAATTACTTTAAATATAAATGCTCCAATCAAAGCACAAAGTGGCTGAATGGATTAAAAAACAAAAAAAGATCCATCTAAATGCTGCCTACAAGAGACTCATTTCAGATGTAAGGACACACAGACTCAAAGTGAACAGATGGAAAAAGATGTTTTATGCAAATGGAAACTAAAAGAAAGCTGGGGTAGCTATAATTACGTCAGACAAAATAGAGTTTTTTAATGCCCCAAAGATGGGCATTGCATAATGATAAAGGGGTCAATTGAATAAGAAGATATAACATAAGTAAATATTTATGCACATAAAATCAGAGCACCTAAATATATAAAGTAAATATTAACAAACCTAAGGGCAAAATTGACAGCAATATAATAAGAATAGAGGACTTTAATACCCCCTTATGTCGATGGATAGATCATCCAGGCTGAAAATCTATAAGGAAACATTTGCCTTAAATGACACATTGGACCAGATGAATTGAATAGATGTATAGAGAACATTTCATCCAAAAGCAGCAAAGTGCATATTCTTCTCAAATGTACATGGAACACTCTTTAGGATAGATTATATTTTAGGCCACAAAACAAGTCTCAATAGATTTAAGAAGATCATTTCAAGCATTTTTTCCAACCATAATAATATGAAAGCAGAAACCAATTACAAGGAGAAAACTGCAAAAAATCACAAATATGTGGAGATTAAACAACATGCTACTGAACAACCAATAGGTCAATGAAGAAAGCAAAGGAGAAATTAAAAAAATACCTTAAGACGAATGAAAATGGAAATACAACATACTAAAATCTATGTAATGCAGCAAAAGCAGTTCTAAGAGGGAAGTTCATAGTGATACAGACCTACCTCAGCTAACAAAAATCTCAAATAAATGAACAACTTTATACCTAAAGGAACTAGAAAAAGAAAAACAAATGAAGCGCAAAGTTAGTAGAAGGAAGGAAATAATAAAGATTAGAGCAGAAATAAATTAAACAGAAACTAAAAAGACAATTTAAAAAAATCAGTAAAACTAAAAGCTGGTTCTTCGAAAAGATAAACAAAATTGACAAACCTTTAGCTAGACTCACTAAGAAAAAAAATAGGGCCAAAATCAATAAAATCAGAAATGAAAGAGGAGAAATTACAAATGATACCACAATAAACAAAGGATCATAAGAAACTACTACAAGCAACTGTATGCCATTAAAATGGACAACCTAGAAGAAATGGATAAATTTGTAGAAACATACAATCTTTCAAGACTGAATCATGAAGAAACAGAAGATCTGAATAGATTGATTACTAGTAAGGAGAATGAAACAGTAATCAAAAACCTTTCAAAAAACAAAGTCCAGGACTAGGCAGTTTCACTGATGAATTCTACCAAACATTCAAAAAAGATTTAATACCTATCCTCCTCAAATTCTTTGAAAAAATTGAATAGAAGGGAATGTTTCCAAACTCATTTTACAAGGCCAGCATTACTCTGATACCTAAAATGGACAAGGACACCACAAAGAAAGAAAATTATAGGCCAATATGCCTGATGAACATAGATGCAAACATCTTCAACAAAATACTAGCAAACTGAATTCAACAATACATAAAAAGGATCGTACATCATGATCAAGTGGGATTTATTCCAGGTATGCAAGGGTGATTCAACATCTGCAAATCAATCAACATGATACAAAATGAAGGATAAAAATCATATGATCATCTCAATAGATGCAGAAAAAGCATTTGACAAAATTCAAAACCCATTTATGGTTAAAAAAATCAACTCAATAAAGTAGGTATAGAGGGAACGTTCCTAAACATATACATGACAAGCCCACAGCTAACGTCATACTGAAAGGTGAAAAGCTTTCAGCTCTAAAATCCAGAACAAGAGAAGTGTGCCCACCCTTGCCACTTTTATTCAACATAATATTGGAAGTCCTAGTCACAGGAATTAGGTTAGAAAAGGAAATAAAAGGCATCCATACTGGAAAGGAAGAGGTAAAACTGTCACTGTTTGTGGATGACATGATTTTATATGTAGAAAACCCTGAAGACTCTACCAAAAAAACTGTTAGAACTAATAAACAAATCCAGCTAAGTTATAGGGAACAAAATCAGTATACAAATATTGGTTGCATTTCTATACTCTAAAATGATTTAATCAGAAAGAGAAATTAAGAAAACAGTACCATTTACAATTGCAATGAATACCTACAAATAAATTTAACCAAAAAGATTAAAATAGATAAAAGATAAAATGTTAACGATGTTAACATTTAACATTGTTAAAATGTCCGTATTACCCAAAGCTATCTACAGATTCATTGCAATCCCTATCAAAATTCCATGACACTTTCTACAGAAATAGAGCAATTCTAAAATTTGTATGGACTACAAAAGATCTGAGATAGCCAAAGCAATCTTGAGAAACAAGAACAAAGCTGGAGGCACCATGCTCCCTGATTTCAAACTATATTACAAAGCTATAGTAATCAAAGCAGTATGGTATTGGCATATAAACAGATACATAGATCAATGGAACAGAATAGAGACCTCAGATATAAACCCATGCATATATGATCAATTAATTTGTGACAAAGGACCAAGGATACACAATGGGGAAAAACAGTTTCTTAAGTAATGGTGTTGGGAAAATTGGACAGCAACACACAAAAGTATGAAACTAGATCACTATCTTACACCATATACAAGAATTAGGTCAAAATGGATTAAAGATTTGAATGTAAGACCTGAAACCATAAACCTTCTAGAAGAAAACATAAGTGACATTGGTCTTGGCAGTGATTTTTTGGGTATGACTCCAAAAGCAAAGGCAACATAAGCAAAAATAAACAAGTGGAACTACATCAAACTAAAAAGTTTCTGCCCAGTTAAAGGAGACCATCAATAAAAGAAAAAGGCAACCTATGAAATGGGAGAAAGTATTTGCCAATCATATATATGATAAGAGGTTAATATTGAAAATATATAAGGAACTCATACAAATCAAGAGCAGAAGAAAATCCAATTAAAAAATGAGCAGAGGACCAGAACAGACACTTTTCCAAAGAAGACATACAGATGGGCAATAGGCACATGAAAAGATGCTGAACATCACTAATCATCAGGGAAATGCACATCAAAATCACAATAAGATACCACCTTACACCTGTTAGAATGGCTTTATCAAAAAGACAAGAAATAACAAGTATTGGTGAAGATGTGGAGAAAAGGGAAACTTGTGTACTGTTGGTGAAATGTAAATTGGTGCAGCCACTATGGAAAACAGTTTGGAGGTTCCTGAAAAAGTTAAAAATAGAACTACCATATGATCCAGCAATTCTACTCATGGGTATTTGTCCAAAGGAAATAAAAACATTAACTCAAAAAATCTCGGCAACCCCACTGTAATTGCAGTATTATTTATAATAGTCAAGATATGGAAATAATCTGTGTTCATTGATAGATGAATGGATAAAGAAGATGTGGTATCATATACAATGGAATACTACTAAGCCCTAACAAAGAATGAAATCTTGCCATTTGTGACAACACTGATGGACCTTGAGGGTATTAGGCTAAGTGAAATAAACCAGACAGAGAAAGACAAATACCACGTGATTTCACTTACACGTGGACTCTAAGAAATAAAACAAATGAACAAACAAAACAGAAAAAATACCCAAACTCATAATACAGAGAACAGATTGGTAGCTGCCAGAGCAGAAGTGGGTGGCAGGTGGGGCAAGTGAGTAAAGAGGATAAAGAGGTACAAACTTACAGTTATAAAATAAGTCATGGGGATGTAATGTACAGTATGATGACTGTAGTCAATATTGTATTATTTCTTTGAAAATCACAAAGGGAGTAAATCTTAAACGTTCTCATCAAACGAAGGAAAAAAGTTTGTAACTTTGTATGGTGATGGATGATAATTCGACTTATTGCAGTGATCATTTCACAATATATATAAATATAAAATCATTATGTTGTACACTTGAACCTAATATTATATGTCAATTAAACCTCAATTTTTTACATGAAATTAACGTTGTTTATTAATTTAAAATATCAATGAAACTAAGAGTCAAACAGAAAACAAAGTAGCAACAATAATAATATCTGAAAAAAATTTTCACTAACAACTCCTTCATTTAGCACAGCAACTATTTCCACTTTTGCATATTACGATCTATTTCTGATCTGCATACTTATATTTTATTTAATTAAAATTATAAAACAGCATATTGTTTTATATAATGCTTTTTAATTACCACTACATTTATAATATTTTGGTTTCCTATATAGTCTTTTTTTTTTTTTTTTTTTTTTTGGCTGTGTTGGGTCTTCGTTTCTGTGCAAGGGCTTTCTCTAGTTGTGGCAAGCGGGGTCCACTCTTCATCGCGGTGCGCGGGCCTCTCACCATCGCGGCCTCTCCCGTTGCGGAGCACAGGCTCCAGACGCACAGGCTCAGTAGTTGTGACTCACAGGCTTAGCCGCTCCGCGGCATGTGGGATCTTCCCAAGCCAGGGCTCGAACCCGTGTCCCCTGCATTGGCAGGCAGATTCTTAACCACTGAGCCACCAGGGAAGCCCCCCTATATAGTCTTAATTCATTATACTTTTAAATGTCTACCTATCTATCCTTTTCAATGATGTAACATGTACTTAGCTGGTCTCCTATATTTGGACATTTGGATAGCTTTTTTTAAAAATAATTAACAGTGAATATTTTATAAATGCTGTATTTGGTTTTTTGTCTCTTTTCACATCTGCTAATTATATTTTTTAAGGATAAATTCCCAGGAATGCTATTTCTGAGACAAAGTGTATAAACAACTTCGTGGTCTGAATAGTTATACTAATTTTTATGTGCATTAGCAGAATTTTTCATTCAACATCACATTATTTCAGAAAATATGCTAATTAAGTTTTGGCTTGTGTGATGTATTTGTTATCCTAGCACAAGTGATAAGTAAATTTAGGCTTATGAGATGGGGAAGAGTTGGATTAAAGGAATGCCAGAAAAAAGGCGATATGTGACTAGGAATTGTATTATGATGATGAGAGTTCCCTGTTGAAAGCATAAGAAAAACGTTCATGGACTAGGGACAGAACGATAGTCACAAACAGGTACAGGCAAAATGTAAATAGCAAGAAAAAAAAACGAAACAAAAAACAGTTTCAATTAACATTAGTTTTCTTTTTAGTAAGCACATTGTCGATCTTAGATGGAGAATGATGCCTGGAAGCCAAAGATGGCTCCATCTTCAACAGGAGATCAGGATAAGGGTTTGAAAAGAAATGGGACAAGAAACCTCAATTTTTAAAAATGCAAAAAAAAAGAAACAAATTCATTCTCAAAATGCCCATTCCTTTCCTTTCCTTTTCCTCAGGTAATTACTTAATCAAAGGAAAGCAAATTGGATATATTAATTAATAGAAAGATGTTAAAGAATGCATTATTAACTTATTATTCCTCCCAGGAATTTTGTGGGAAAATGTGTTAAAGGGCTGAACTCTAAAGGCATAATCCTAGACAGCCTGGTAAAAAGAGTAGTGATAATTGTGGATAGAAAAGTTTGGCTTTTCACTCTTTAGTTCCTGATTCTCCTGCCCAATTGGGAAGGAGCTTAGGAAAAATTAAAAGGTGACTCAAGATGCCTAATGCCTGGGTACAAATCCCATTTAAGTCACAAACTATCTATAGGGTCAAGGGTAAGTCAGGAGCCACTAATTCTCTCATTTGTCAAATGGAAGGGATAATTATATCTGTCCTATCTAGCTTAGAGGCAATTGCTTCAGAGAGAATAAACCCACAGGATTCAAGAGATTAGCAAAACTTAGCCTTCATTTAGATAAAATTGAAAGCTGTAGTGGTACTTGCCATTGTCCACCTAAATTTGTACATTTCTGGGAAACTATAGTTGATTTTTAAAGTCAGCTTCGCCGCGATGAAGAGTGGCCCCCGCTTGCCACAACTAGAGAAAGCCCTCGCACAGAAACGAAGACCCAACACAGCCATACATACATACATACATACATACATAAAAAGAATGTAAGCAGACAAGAATAGCATTAAAAAAAAAAAAAAATTAAAGTTAGCTTCAGCTACCCAATTAAAACTGATAGTTTTCCGATTATAATTGTCGATTGAGTTTCTTTCCTTTAATTGTTGAGAGGGGGGTAAATTATGACTTCAAAACAGAGGATTTTTCTTGTAATACACCAATTTCAACCAGATTTCTAATAATTCTTGGGTTGTAACTTATGGACCAACATTTTCATTATGCTTTATATCTCAATAATTTTTGAAGTAGTTACTGTGGGCAAGGCACAGTGCAGGGAGGGCAGCAGAAGGTGAGGGTTTGATGATGAATGAACCTTGGACCCCTCTGTGAAGAGCTTGCAGATGTGGTGGTTATTTGTTTAAAGGCTACACTGAAGCTCTGGTTGGAAATTAAATTTCTCAAGGAGACAGCAAAGCAAGGAAAGAAGAGGCCTCATGATGTAATCAAGATATTTCTGACGAATGCCTCTTAGACAAGGCAACTGGGACAGGTTAATCAGTAGAGTCAGTTACAGCTGGGAAAAATAAGTGATGCATAAACATCTTAAAACATATAAATCTACTTTCCTTTAATTCTCTCTTGATGCAGGGTCAAGGTCTTTGCTTTGTGTGTGGATCTGTTGTTGGTTGGAGCTCACCTTCGTCTGTTAAACCATAGAGCATCATTCAGATTCCAGTTTTAGCTTTGTTGAGTGGTGCAAGAACTTAAAGACACGTGCATGGTAAGGTCACTCAATGTAAAATATGTCAAGATTTGAAAAATATTTTTCTTGGCCTTGTTTTTCACCTGATTTGACTGCAATTTTTCTTTAAGCTACCAACCATTATGAAGCTTTTCCAAACCACTCATATTAATTTTCGTAGAAACAACTCTTTTTTTACTCTCATATCTCATTAGTTTATATAACATTTGATTAAATTACACAATAAAAACAGCAAGTGTAATTGCACAGTTTTTAGAATAAACTATTTGTCTCTACTGACTGAGCATATAGGTCAGTAAGTATACACAGATGGATTGGAAGTCCATTTTTTTGTGCCAGGAGGCTGCAGCCCTGAAGTGTGGTGGGGAAGGAACCCATTTACAGAGAGGGGAAGAGCCTCCCCTAATCCTGTGAATTAGTTACCTGGAGTTAAGGGCTTCTACTAGTGAGAAGGCTAGTGAGATAAAAGGAGGAATTGGTGATTAAGAACAAGGTATGTGAGAGGAGTAACAGTGAAAGCAAAGGTGCTGGGAAGAGAGTACTTTGCAGAGAGAGGGGAGTCTTAACTGATTGAGTTACAGAGAGGTCAAGTAAAGTTAACTGATTAGGGGTGGGGTGGAAGATTGCAGTACTTGGGGAATAAATGGGTGATAGATAATTAAGGGAAGGGAAGTAGTAAGAGTGGACTCTGCTTTTGTTATGTTTGGCTGAGAAGGAAGATAGATTGGGTGGAGTTTGAGGAAGAAACCAGGTTGAGAAGAAGTTTGGTTTTGGAGTTTCGGGTTTTGTTTTTGGATTAGCATACACTTAAAAATTTTGGAAAGGAGCTAGTAGAGAGGAGTAGGTTAAGAATGTAAAGGGCTACATTTAAATATATTAGAATATATGGAGCATGATTTCTTAAGGCAGTGCCCTATTATAGATCATTTTCCATTTTAGAGGCTCAATAAATTATGGAATGAATGGTCTTCAGAGTTACCAAAAAGAAGAAAATTGAAAACACTGCCTGGCTAATAGAAAAAGAAATTTGCTTGAGGACGTAAGGTAGTGTGTGCTTATATTAATTCACTTGGATTAAATGTGTACACATGAAAAAATGGGCATGGTTGTCTGATAATATCTCAAGTAGAGAATCTGTAAAAATGTCTATTTATTTAAGAAAAGAAACTAACTCTGCTTTGAAAAGTGTAATTGGTCCATTAAAACCTGTTAGGTAGAGTCAGCTCTACCCACCACCAGAGCCTCCCATCAAGCCTCTTAGATAGCCTCAACCACCAGAGGGCAGACAACAGAAGCAAGAAAAACTACAATCCTGCAGCCTGTGGACCAAAAACCACAGTTACAGAAAGATAGAGAAGATGAAAAGGCAGAGGGCTATGTACCAGATGAAGGAACAAGAAAAAACCCCAGAAAAACAACTAAATGAAGTGGAGATAGGCAACCTTCCAGAAAAAGAATTCAGAATAATGATAGTGAAGATGATCCAGGACCTCGGAATAAGAATGGAGGCAAAGATTGAGAAGATGCAAGAAATGATTAACAAAGACCTAGAAGAATTAAAGAACAAACAAACAGAGATGACCAATACAATAACTGAAATGAAAACTACACTAGAAGGAATCAATAGCAGAATAACTGAGGCAGAAGAACGGATAAGTGACCTGGAAGACAGAATGGTGGAATTCACTGCTGCGGAACAGACTAAAGAAAAAAGAATGAAAAGAAATGAAGACAGCCTAAGAGACCTCTGGGACAACATTAAACGCAACAACATTCGCATTATAGGGGTCCCAGAAGGAGAAGAGAGAGAGAAAGGACCAGAGAAAATATTTGAAGCGATTATAGTCGAAAACTTCCCTAACATGGGAAAGGAAATAGCCACCCAAGTCCAGGAAGCGCAGAGAGTCCCATACAGAATAAACCCAAGGAGAAACACGCCGAGACACATAGTAATCAAAGTGGCAAAAATTAAACACAAAGAAAAATTATTGCAAGCAGCAAGGGAAAAACGACAAATAACATACAAGGGAACTCCCATAAGGTTAACAGCTGATTTCTCAGCAGAAACTCTGCAAGCCAGAAGGGAGTGGCATGATATACTTAAAGTGATGAAAGGGAAGAACCTACAACCAAGATTACTCTACCCGGCAAGGATCTCATTTAGATTTGATGGAGAAATCAAAAGCTTTACAGACAAGCAAAAGCTAAGAGAATTCAGCACCACCAAACCAGCTCTACAACAAATGCTAAAGGAACTTCTCTAAGTGGGAAACACAAGAGAAGAAAAGGACCTACAAAAACAAACCCAAAACAATTAAGAAAATGGTCATAGGAACATACATATCGATAATTACCTTAAACGTGAATGGATTAAATGCCCCAACCAAAAGACGTAGACTGGCTGAATGGATACAAAAACAAGACCCATATATATGCTGTCTACAAGAGACCCACTTTAGACCTAGGGACACATACAGACTGAAAGTGAGGGGATGGAAAAAGATATTCCATGCAAATGGAAATTAAAAGAAAGCTGGAGTAGCTATACTCATATCAGATAAAATAGACTTTAAAATAAAGAATGTTACAAGAGACAAGGAAGGACACTACATAATGATCCAGGGATCAATCCAAGAAGAAGATATAACAATTATAAATATATATGCACCCAACATAGGAGCACCTCAATACATAAGGCAACTGCTAACAGCTATAAAAGAGGAAATCGACAGTAACACAATAATAGTGGGGGACTTTAACACCTCACTTACACCAATGGACAGATCATCCAAAATGAAAATAAATAAGGAAACAGAAGCTTTAAATGACACAATAGACCAGATAGATTTAATTGATATATATAGGACATTCCATCCAAAAACAGCAGATTACACGTTCTTCTCAAGTGCGCACGGAACATTCTCCAGGATAGATCACATCTTGGGTCACAAATCAAGCCTCAGTAAATTTAAGAAAATTGAAATCATATCAAGCATCTTTTCTGACCACAACACTATGAGATTAGAAATGAATTACAGGGAAAAAAATGTAAAAAAGAGAAACACATGGAGGCTAAACAATACGTTACTAAATAGCCAAGAGATCACTGAAGAAATCAAAGAGGAAATAAAAAAATACTTAGAGACAAATGACAATGAAAACACGACGACCCAAAACCTATGGGATGCAGCAAAAGCGGTTCTAAGAGGGAAGTTTATAGCTATACAAGCCTACCTCAAGAAACAAGAAAAATCTCAAGTAAACAATCTAACCTTACACCTAAAGAAACTAGAGAAAGAAGAACAAACAAAACCCAAAGTTAGCAGAAGGAAAGAAATCATAAAGATCAGAGCAGAAATAAATGAAATAGAAACAAAGAAAACAATAGCAAAGATCAATAAAACTAAAAGTTGGTTCTTTGAGAAGATAAACAAAATTGATAAGCCATTAGCCAGACTCATCAAGAAAAAGAGGGAGAGGACTCAAATCAATAAAATCAGAAATGAAAAAGGAGAAGTTACAACAGACACCGCAGAAATACAAAGCATCCTAAGAGACTACTCCAAGCAACTTTATGCCAATAAAATGGACAACCTGGAAGAAATGGACAAATTCTTAGAAAGGTATAACCTTCCAAGACTGAATCAGGAAGAAATAGAAAATATGAACAGACCAATCACAAGTAATGAAATTGAAACTGTGATTAAAAATCTTCCAACAAACAAAAGTCCAGGACCAGATGGCTTCACAGGTGAATTCTATCAAACATTTAGAGAAGAGCTAACACCCATCCTTCTCAAACTCTTCCAAAAAATTGCAGAGGAAGGAACACTCCCAAACTCATTCTATGAGGCCACCATCACCCTGATACCAAAACCAGACAAAGACACTACAAAAAAAGAAAATTACAGACCAATATCACTGATGAATATAGATGCAAAAATCCTCAACAAAATACTAGCAAACAGAATCCAACAACACATTAAAAGGATCATACACCACGATCAAGTGGGATTTATCCCAGGGATGCAAGGATTCTTCAGTATACGCAAATCAATCAATGTGATACACCATATTAACAAATTGAAGAATAAAAACCATATGATCATCTCAATAGATGCAGAAAAAGCTTTTGACAAAATTCAACACCCATTTCTGATAAAAACTCTCCAGAAAATGGGCATAGAGGGAACCTACCTCAACATAATAAAGGCCATATATGACAAACCCACAGCAAACATCATTCTCAATGGTGAAAAACTGAAAGCATTTCCTCTAAGATCAGGAACGAGACAAGGATGTCCACTCTCACCACTATTATTCAACATAGTTCTGGAAGTCCTAGCCACGGCAATCAGAGAAGAAAAAGAAATAAAAGGAATACAAATTGGAAAAGAAGAAGTAAAACTGTCACTGTTTGCGGATGACATGATACTATACATAGAGAATCCTAAAACTGCCACCAGAAAACTGCTAGAGCTAATTAATGAATATGGTAAAGTTGCAGGATACAAAATTAATGCACAGAAATCTCTTGCATTCCTATACACTAATGATGAAAAATCTGAAAGAGAAATTATGGAAACACTCCCATTTACCATTGCAACAAAAAGAATAAAATACCTAGGAATAAACCTACCTAGGGAGACAAAAGACCTGTATGCAGAAAACTATAAGACACTGATGAAAGCAATTAAAGATGATACCAACAGATGGAGAGATATACCATGTTCTTGGATTGGAAGAATCAACATTGTGAAAATGAGTATACTACCCAAAGCAATCTACAGATTCAATGCAATCCCTATCAAATTACCAATGGCATTTTTTACGGAGCTAGAACAAATCATCTTAAAATTTGTATGGAGACACAAAAGACCCCGAATAGCCAAAGCAGTCTTGAGGCAAAAAAATGGAGCTGGAGGAATCAGACTCCCTGACTTCAGACTCTACTACAAAGCTACAGTAATCAAGACAATATGGTACTGGCACAAAAACAGAAACATAGATCAATGGAACAAGATAGAAAGCCCAGAGATTAACCCACGCACCTATGGTCAACTAATCTATGACAAAGGAGGCAAAGATATACAATGGAGAAAGGACAGTCTCTTCAATAAGTGGTGCTGGGAAAACTGGACAGCTACATGTAAAAGAATGAAATTAGAATACTCCCTAACACCATACACAAAAATAAACTCAAAATGGATTAGAGACCTAAATATAAGACTGGACACTATAAAACTCTTAGAGGAAAACATAGGAAGAACACTCTTTGACATAAATCACAGCAAGATCTTTTTTGATCCACCTCCTGGAGTAATGGAAATAAAAACAAAAATAAACAAGTGGGACCTAATGAAACTTCAAAGCTTTTGCACAGCAAAGGAAACCATAAACAAGACGAAAAGACAACCCTCAGAATGGGAGAAAATATTTGCAAATGAATCAACGGACAAAGGATTAATCTCCAAAATATATAAACAGCTCATTCAGCTCAATATCAAAGAAACAAACACCCCAATCCAAAAATGGGCAGAAGACCTAAATAGACATTTCTCCAAAGAAGACATACAGACGGCCACGAAGCACATGAAAAGATGCTCAACATCACTAATTATTAGAGAAATGCAAATCAAAACTACAATGAGGTATCACCTCACTCCTGTTAGAATGGGCATCATCAGAAATCTACAAACAACAAATGCTGGAGAGGGTGTGGAGAAAAGGGAACCCTCTTGCACTGTTGATGGGAATGTAAATTGATACAGCCACTATGGAGAACAATATGGAGGTTCCTTAAAAAACTAAAAATAGAATTACCATATGACCCAGCAATCCCACTACTGGGCATATACCCAGAGAAAACCGTAATTCAAAAAGACACATGCACCCGAATGTTCATTGCAGCACTATTTACAATAGCCAGGTCATGGAAGCAACCTAAAAAAAAAAACAAAAAAAACAAAAAAACCTGTTAGGTATCACTATCAGATATTATGTTTACTAAGAAGCTTATGGCATATGCAAATATTTTATAATGTTAAATGGAAAAGGTAGAATGTAAAATTGTACAAACAATATGATTACAACCATGTTAAAATACTTATATAAAAGGCAATTTGTTATATCTTAGTACTTTTAAGTGATTAAATGAAGCAGTGGGGTGGGGGGGGAGCAGATATTTTTACTTACTTCTGAAAACCTATGTATTCTTTTCAGGATAATTATGCTTTCGACTCATTTGCATTTTTTAACGTTATTGAGTGTATCCCCTGATCATAAGATCTGTTTCTCTACAAGGAGTGAGTTGATAGCACAACATGCAAAAAGAGGGCAAAATCCCTAGCACTAGGCTACGGGGCCACACATTTCCCCTCCCTCTTCTCTCTTCCATTGGCAATCAGTTAAGTGCACTGTCCCACTGAGTGACTTCAAATGTGACTTCAGTATCCCTCTCAACATTTGTCTCTAACAATGATGCCTAACACTGTGCCTGGTACATAGTAAACATTGAATATATTTTTATTGAGTGAGTGAATAAACTTGGCACACAAGATGGAATCTATTTTCGATCTCTGCCATATGTCAAAGTAAATAACAGAGGGATTCACAAGATAAATGTTAAAGAGAGACATAGGAAAGAGAAAAAATTCGAGAAAAAAATGTAAGATAAAATTTATCTGATTTTAATTGCAGGACAACTTTCTGAGTAGGGAACCATTAGAAGACATCACAAAGGAAAACAAATAAATAGATTGGATTACTCAAAAATCAAAACTGTTGTATTTTAAACAATTTTTAAACACTTAAAAGCAAACAGAATATTTGCATAGATTAAATAGATTGCATAAATGCTAAACCTAAACAACTTTAAGGTTGTATAGGTTTAACAACTTTAAGTTGTGTAATTTTATGTATATTGTTAAAAAACACTAGGATAATTTAAAATTGCAAAGTTTAACAACTTTAAGTTGTATAATTGTATGTATATTGTTAAAAAACACTAGGATAATTTAAAATTGCAAAGTTTATAAACAGAGGGTAAACAACCAGTAAATATGTAAGAAAATATTTAATCTCAGCGATCAAAGAAAACAATGCTAATAATCTCATAACTAATAAAATAAGTTTTTAAAAATGTTTACATTAAGATTGGCTTATTGTGGTAAAAATATTTTTGAAAGCAATACAGATAGATCAAGCACTGTAAAATATGCCTTCATGCCTTTTGATTTAGTAATTTCCCTTCTAGGAATATATCCATAGAAAGCAATCTAGAACACATGAGAACATTTTTGCATACAAAGATAATCATTACAAAGCTAGTTATTGTAGAGAAAAATAGAAACAATCTAAACACTGAACTATTTGTAATCATTACAAAGCTAGTTATTGTAGAGAAAAATAGAAACAATCTAAACACTGAACTATTGGGAAATAGTTAAATTCTGGTGTAAATGGTATAAAAAAAATATTAACCAACCATTAAAACTTGTTGTTCTAACTTGGAATCCTCAGAAAGGGACCTTAAAAAAAGGATTTGTGTGCAAGAGTGTTATTAGGAAGAATTCCTGTGAAAAATCAATATAATTTCAGGAAGGATGGCAAACATGCAGCCCCATAGAAAGTAATTTTGCTCAATCGGCTTTATTCAGACTACCAATTTAAACTTTAACGTCATCCAGAAACATCCTCACAGACACACCTAGAAATAATATTTAATCAAAATCTGTGCACCCTGTGGTCCAATTGTGTTAACACATAAAATTAACCATCACATGGAGGATGAAGAAGAAAGGAATCAAAGACAATTCTCTGTGTTCTACCTTAGATCCTTGTGTGAACAGTGGGTCCATAATTTCTAATTATTATTTATTTATTTATTTATTGTTTGGGCTGTGTTGGGTCTTCGTTTCTATGCGAGGGCTTCCTCTAGCTGTGGCAAGCGGGGGCCACTCTTCATCGCGGTGCGCGGGCCTCTCACTATCGTGGCCTCTCTTGTTGCGGCGCACAGGCTCCAGACGCGCAGGCTCAGTAATTGTGGCTCATGGGCCTAATTGCTCCGCGGCATGTGGGATCTTCCCAGACCAGGGCTCGAACCCGTGTCCCCTGCATTAGCAGGCAGATTCTCAACCACTGCGTCACCAGGGAAGCCGGTCCATAATTTCTGAAGAGAGTATGGAAAGAAGGACAGACGAGGTACCAGTGAGAAGTTTAGTGCTGGACATGTTTTGTGGAGCATATATGGGGCATCCAATTGTAAATATACTGCTTTGGATTTGGATTGGAGATACAGAATTGACAGTGGTCAGTATATAAGCTTTAGAAGGAGAGGATGAAATTCCCCAGAGAAAGGGTGTATAAAAAGAAAGGGTAGAGGGTGAAGGATGGAACTCTGGAGGATTATAAATATGAAAGGACAGGAGAAAGTCAAAGTCACAGAGGCAAGATAACAGAATGAGACCAGGAACCCAAGGCAGGAGTTTCAATAATGAAGAAGAGGAAAACTATCATCCACTGCCAAGAGGTCAAATATGGTAAATACTGAAAAACGTCCAACAGAAATAGCAAATAGGAGGTTTGTGTTATCTCCAGGGAGAAAACCTTACAGAAGTGGGATGGACTGAGAAGTGCCAATGCAGAGGAGGTAGAGACATGAAACATACACTTACGCTGTCAGCAGCTTAGATTGATGGAAAGTGAAGAGATGACCCAGGATGGAAATAGGTTAAAGAATATTTTTCTAAAATGCTGAAGGGAAGATCAGGGATGGGAAGAAGAAAGACAGGGAACAAGGTCCCTGAAGAAGAATGAGATCAGAAAGAAATAAGATCCAGAATACATGGAAAGTTTGGTTTCAGACATGCTGGTATTACTGCCCATTCTTTTCTGGTCCAAATAAACACGTGGAAGTTTGTCATTACAATATTAAGTTGCATTCTATCATGGGTGATGAATAAAATTTTCTGTATTTTAGATGTTACCTTTATATATAAGCTTAGGACAACGCTTAGTTTCATGATTTCAAAAAATATCTTTATCCAAATGGAATAATATATTTGAAATTACCGTGTAAACTCTAAAGAACTATATAACTGCCAGCAGTAAAGTCACTGGGAGCGACTTGAACGAAACGTAATTTCTGTTCTTTATTCTCTACCTAAATAATAATAATATGTCCCAGGGCATATGTTCCTTTTGTAAGAGGTTCACAAAATTCCACTTTCTTGCCTTTCTTTCTTTTTATCTTTTTTTTCTTTTTAAAATACCTCCCAAAGATCTCCTTTGCTTTCTATCTTATGGTCCAGTTTTTTCCTGCACTGCTCTAATGATCTTTTCATAGTTCTCTATTTTGCTAATTTCTGCCCCCTTGAATCAATCCTGGACCTGTAGCCTAAATTTAATTTTCCTCAAACACTGATTGCTACTTCACTATTCTAGTCAAAATCCTTCAATAACTCCCCAATTTCCCTGTATTAAACGCAGAATAAAGTCTGTATTTCTTAGCCTGGAATTCAAGGCAGTCCATAATTTGGTCTCCACTTTTCTCTTCAACCTTCTCTCTAACTTCTACCTAGTACCTACCGATCTTCCACCCCCTTCAAATTGATATGTTTTGTTTCTTGAAGTCATCTAGATGGACCGTATATATATTTTTTTTATTGGACCATATATTTTTATAAGGGTTGTGTATTTCCCAACTTTCAGAAGCACCGTTCACACTGCAACGTGGTAGGTGCCCACTAGCGTTGTACAGCTTACAACCTGCATAAATGGATGTGACGGCCCCTGTTACAGAGCAGAAATATTATTCCAACTAATGAACTCCAATTATATCATGACCTGCAGCTGAATTTCCCTCTCTATTCTTCTGCAAACCTACATATAGAGAAATTATAACTAGTTCAAATTCAAACCCAGTATTCAAAATCTTCCGTCAGCTAACTTCTCTGTAACCCTCTTACCTTATCCTCAACATGAATTCTCCATTATGAGTGGGCTGTTGTCTACCATCAGGTCTCTACATATAGAATGCCCACCTCTGAGCCATTTCATTCTTTTTCCTTCAACCCTCACTCTTTCCCACCCTCTTCCAACAATTCAAAGACAATCCATCTTTCATGAAACAAAATAGTTTTCACCGTCTCTATAAACCTTCAATGATTGTTCTACTCCACAATCATCCTTTCTTTCCTGAATTAGTATTAAGGTTATAATATGTGCTGTAATATTTAGCACTTGGTTAAAATCACATCTTCCATTCATTCATTTGTCATGCATCAAATTTTGTCAGCCACCAACTAGACTATGATTCTTCAGTGGTTGAAACTTTGGCTTTTATAACATTTATATCCCTTGAGCATAATACACAGTCATATAATATTTGCTTGTTGATTTGATATTTTCACTAAAATTTAAAAATGATAAAGCTAACCCTTATGTTAGTCTGTAAGATTCTTAAAAAGTTAATTTGGATTTGCAGTGTAATTTCGTAGGGTTTTTTTTTTTACTGTCCAGCATGCTTCTATTGTCTTTGAGTTCCATTAGGAAACTATGCTTTTATTTCTGTATCTGGTATGACTTTATGAAACCCAAGAAGAGCCAATGGTTTATCTTTCCTGGAGTTTGTGACCTGAGGCTGCTGGTGCCTTTCTTGACTGCCATGGGGAAAACATCTCCTTAAATAATGAAGACAGAGAAATATAGAAAGAGTAGAGAGATGGAGAGAGAGAACTGTAATGAAATTCTTTGAGCCCGTAAATCCTTTTATATTTGAGGTCTGCTGCACCCCTGGATTGGCCGTTTATATGAGTCAATAAATTCCCCGTTTAGGAACTAAGCCACTTTGAATTGGGAGAGTTGCTGTTATTTTGCAACTGAGAGACCTGACTCTTACATTTGTAATATATAAACTTAAGAATGCTAAAATATGGGCTTCATTAGGAAAAAGGGAGTCATGCCAGAATATTGAAGAGGATCAAAGTATTGTAAAATACACCTACTATTAAAAAAAAATTGAAGCTAGTGTATAATGAAGAAACTTGGGAAAGGAAGTGTATGAATTATACTTGAACTATAACATTTATACATCTCTTTTTGTTCATAATGTTTTCTTAAGTATCTCTATCAACATCTGTCAACAAAACTTATTTCTAGCAAACTATATCCAAGTAGGTGACGGGGTTTGAATTAGTATCTTTCTTATAGATATTTTAACCATTTATACTATTGGTATTCTTCAGAGATTAACCTTTTGCCCAAAACATAGAAAAATCATTGCTATGACTGAGTTTGAATTATTTTACAACATGTTTATAACCTTTTATTATCCATTTAATTCAAGGGTAGTGATGATTACATTTATTTGAACTAGCCATAGGCTTGAAAGTAGAGTGCATTCTTTGGGTTGTATTACACAAGGTATTTTTAGAGAATAGATGATCTTATTCCTTTGTCCTTTATTCAGTTATACTTGGCACTCAGAAGCCTAGCTTTTGCATTGCATGTACATGCTTAAAGAGGAGCTTAGAGAAGTTCTCTTTTCACCAAACTGTGGGCAGAAAATGACATACTGTGCAGCACGTGCCAAGTAAAGAAGCAAATTTCCCACAGAATCACGAGACAGCCCCATCTGTAACTCTGGGGTAGCTGTGGTCTCATGCCAAGTCTTTGCTCTGGAAGAGTTAAATAGGACTCTTTCCCAGAACTTCTGAGAATAGTCATGTCAGTTGAAGGTCCTGATGCCAAGTATCTGATAACCACTGGCCTAGACTCATAGGAGTCCTTTCTACCTAGCAGCTGCCTGGCTTGCTGCAGTTCACTTAGGAGAGGCCATGTTGCTCTTCGACAAAGCAGTGTCTTAATCTGGAAGACCAGGGCCCACTTGGATAATCCTGAGATTAGTAACAACTTAAATTACGTTGTATTTACCCTCTTGGTAGAGTTGTGAAAACTTCTTATGCATTTTAGAAAGATTTCCACTTAAAATGTGTTGAAATAGAAAATTTTGTGTGGAAATTATAGTTGTCCCATATCTGAGAAAAAAATAGCTGGGGTAATTTTCTCTCCTTGGTGATTGATGAGATACAAATCACCAGATAGGCATTTCTATATTGAATTTGTATTGCAAGCTGAAAAACTAAACCATTTCTAAATTTGATAATCTTCAGGGAGCAATTATGTCATTTTGAGGTGAGGCAGTAAATAACCTATCTTACATACTTCTAATTCTAATCTTCTGTTGTGACTGACCAGAGACTGGCTAGTTCACCTAGGAATAAACTGGGGCACTGAGAAAAAACAGTAGAAGGTGTGAAATTTTAGAGACAAGGGCCTGAGAGAAAATACTGTTTCTTAGGGTGGCCCTTGAGGGAATAGTGCTTTATTGTTGCAAGAATGCCTAAAGGGCTTCTTCCTTTTGTTTATTTCTTGTAGTGCCTATGTACTCATCTGTGTTAGTATTAATAAATTACTCTTTGCTTAAGCACTTCATGTAAGAGCCTATTTTCCCCATAGCCTGGAACAATGCCACCACTATCACAAGATGAAACAAGCATGAAAATTGAGGAGTGCCTTGGTGAAGCAACATTCTGCTTTATTTTCTTTGCTCTTCAGATAATGACTCTGGGGAAGGAAGAGAAACTCCAGAACTACTTTGTTCTCTTCAAAGACTGAGCCTCAGGAGAAAAAGTAAGAAGACAAGACACCTTTCCGGCTGAAGGGCCACAAAACACGCCAGCCCTGTGCCTTTATTTTATTATATTGATGATACTGAGTTCAAAAATTACTTACTTTAAAAAGAAAAACAGCTATGGGTAGTGGATAGAAGAAAACTAATGGTAGTATTTAAATCAAACTTTAGTTTGTTCACATACATTCTCAGTTACGTTTCCCCTTGAAGAGTGCACAATTTTAATGCACAAGAGGAAAAAAAAAGGAAATGAAAAACCTCTAGATTCTCATCATGCAATCAAATAAATAAAAGAACATGTCTTCATAATTGTTGGACATACACAGATGAGTAAAGAATTGCTGAGATTTACTGTTAGTTGATGTGCTAGTTTCCAGTAAAAAAAACAGAAACATGAACCCTTGGACTGTCAGTAAGTACAATGTGGAGTGAAACTAAGTGACTGGTGATGTAGTTTTAGAGGAGCACCTAGACCATGGAAGGGAGAAAAGGAAAGAGAAGGGGAGGATTTTCTCCAGGAGCATAATCTTTCCAGGTCAGTCCCTCTTCTCCAAGCTCAGTGACGTCTAGGCTCCTGTCCTAACCATGGGCTATTCAGGTTTTGGCTTGCCCACCTCCAACCAACTGTGTACTCTGTGACCTTGAATAAGCAATTTCACCTTTCCTGCTCTTGGTTACACACTTGTTGTTATGGACTGAATGTGTGTATCCCCTCAAATTCAGAAGTTGCGGCCATAACCCCCCTCGTGACTGTATTTGGAGATAGGGACTGTGAGGAGGCTCATTAAGGTCATCAGGGTGAGGTCCTAATCCGATAGTGTTGGTGCCCTTATAAGAAGAGGAAGAGACAACAGAGCCTTCTCTCTCTGCCCTGCGAGGACGTAGTGAGAAGGCAGCCTTTTGCAAACAAGATGTGGGCTCTCACCAGAACTGAATCTGTAGGTCCCCTGATCTTGGACTTCCCAGTCTCCAGGACTGAGAAATGTTTTTTGTTTAAGTGACCAGTTTATGGTAGTTTGTTATAGCAGCCTGAAATGACTAAGATGACTGTAAAATGAGAAAAATGAGGTATATAGATCACCTCTTATACCTTTTCAACACTAACATTTTATAACTGAAGTTAGAGGTTTGAAACAGTAATTAGATATATTTTGCCTCTTAGCTGAATGTATATATGTGTGTATATGTATATTACATATGTCTCTAGATTCTTCTAGATCCTGTTGTGATTCCTTGTGATTTCTCTAAATGTCCATATTCTCTTACACACACTTGCCATCTCTGAGTAGAATGTTCAGGCTCTCAGATTGTCTCTTGTTGTTCAGTCGTATCTTTCCCATATTCAAACCACATTTGCCCACTTCAATTTCAGCTGGACCAGTCAACCCTATGAGAAGTGCCATGGAAGTGTTAAAGAAAAGGATCGAGAGGCCAGAATATATGATAGCAGAAAAGCTTCAGAAGTATGGATGATCTTAGGGTAATTAATAAATACAATTGAGATATTTTAAGGTAGATATAATTATAACTAAAATGCTATTCATGCTGCTATATTTTCCTCACAATTTTTTGATGCCCATTAGGCGTATGAGCCTTGTTAACTAGAATTCCCTCAGAGTCCATGAAGCAAATCTCTTCTTGCTGATTAGGTAGTTTATTTTGAATTATTGCTGACAAGGCTTGGAGCTACAGTTACTCTTCTTTGAGTCTTGAATAGACAAAAGAAATCCAATATGAGTTTTTTAAAATGAAATTTATACCATGAATTAACATGAAAAAATGTTAGTTGTAATATTAAAACTTTTATATGTGATATTAAAAACTTAATATTCTTAATAAAACCTATCATATATTATAGGACTTAATATAAGTCCTGTAATAGCAGAATTAAGTATTTTATTGTCAAAAGTATTAAAAAAAAACCCAGCTCCAAAGCCTTTTGTGAAATAGGTAGGAATATAAACTTTTGCATATTTATTTACACCAACACATATTATCATTGTTTTAGTATTTGTTCTTGTGTTCTTTTTTTAACTTTGGGGGGAAAAAGTGAAAGATAAGTTATTGACCCTTGAGCTGGAAAGTCCAAGAGTTGGGCCAGTAGATTGAGGTGCTCAGTGTATGTATCCAGAGCCCTGGCTCTGTGACTCTTTCTGTACTCCAGTATCATCTTTATTTAGAGGATGAACCTTTGTGTTGGGAATTTTAATATAGAGTAGCTGCATGACTGGTTTCTGAAAGACGACTGTATGTCACTTCATAAAGTTTTAATAGGACAGTACTTGTGCTTGCATGGAAAACTCTTGGCTACTTACTTTATGAGAGTGGGAGAGTCACGTGTTCTGAATGCCAAGGGGGGAATCTTTCCAGTGGCTGGCTGATTTCAAAAGAAATCAGACGACGACCCCTGACATGTTTACTGAGGAGATTTTTGCACCATCATCATGCAGGTACCAGTGGCTTGAACTTTCAAATATTTAGCTGCCTGACTTCAGAGATGTTTGATATAAGACAATTTATTCTGTTCTGTTCTATTACACGTTTTCCCAATGTAACACCAATAGCTACTTTACCTTCCTGTTATTGATATACTGATATTATTTCCTATATGTATACCACTTAATGAGTCAACATGAACATCCATTTTATCTCCTTTTGGAAGGAAAAAGGATCAATTATCAACCATCTCACTTAATTGCAATACATGATTGGTGGGCTTTGGCTAAACTCCATGAGGAGCATGACCAGGTCTGTTTTGTTGAATGAGTGATGAATAAATTCACAAATCTCTCACGTGCTTTGATTCCCTCTTATGATCTCCAACAGTTTCTCCGGCCAGTCCTCTGAAATCCCGCCAACACATTTTTTTTTTTTTTACTTAATATTTACCAGTTTGACCAGAGGGAACAGAGATACGCATTCTCTTTAATCCATCTGATCCTACTTATATTATTATATACTTACAATAATACCTTTGTTTATATTTAAAGTACAGATTATAAAGCACATTCACATACTTCTCATTGAATCCTCATAACCACCTCAAGGTTAGCTTATGTGGTCAAATTATGCCCTCCCTTAGCACCTGATTTACCTTTGCAGAATTTAGTAATTGCCTATTTAATATCTATCTGTGTGCCTTGCACAGTGCTTAGCAGACAGTATCTGTTGAATCAGTACTTGCCAAAGGAATGGATGACTTGAATGAATGAAAGTTTCTATCCCTATTTCATAGTTGAGAAAACCGAGAATCGGAACATCTGAGTAACTTGCCTAAATTCAGAGTTCAAAATAGGTTGAGTCAGGGCTCAAACTCTTTTGGACTTCAAGCAATCCAGCCGCTAGACTGCGGAGAAAATACGAAAACAAATTTATCAAACAAATAGAATTGATAGAAGCCAAATAGGAAGTATGATTGTGTGTTAGTTTCCTAGGGCTGAGGAAACAAAGTACCACAAACTAGGTGGCTTAAAACAATAGAAATTTATTTTCTCACAGTTCTGGAGGCCACAAGTACAAATCAAGGTGTCAGCAGGCTTGGGTCTTTCTTGGGAGCCCAGAGGGAGGATCTGTTCTAGGGCTCTCTCCTTGCTTCTGGTGGTTGACAGCAATCCTTGGCATTCCTTGGTTTGCAGCTGTATCTCTCCAATTTCTTCCTTTCTCTTTACATGGCTTTCTATTCTATGCGTCTGGTATCCTTTGTTCTTCTTATAAGGTCACCAGTGGCTGGATTTAGAGCTCACTCTAATCCAGTGTGACCTCATCTTAACTTGTATCTTAATTACATCTCCAAAGACCCTATTTCCAAGTTAGATCACATACACAGGTACCAGGGGTTAGGACGTCAGCATGTCTTTTGGGAGAACACAATTCAAACTACCAACAGATGATTTTTTAAAAAGGGACTAATATGTGAATAATTTAAATATGGTTGAATTATTTCCACAAGTTAACACTTGCCATAGGACTAAGGTTATAACTTTATTAAATCACTTAGTACAACATTTCCTCAAGTGTGTTTTTTAAACTAGTCTGTGGGATAATAGGAGGTACTGCTTAGGAGGGAAAAAGGGTCTTATTATTAAATAGCTTTAAGAAACAGTAGGTCAAAGAAAGTTAAATGTCCTTACAGGCTATTTACAGTACTCCTCGGAGCCTTTAATGTGCCAGAGTGCATTGGGAAGATGTAGTACATTTCCCAAACTGATATAATGACAGACCATTTTTTAAATTGAGTGCTGTCCCAGGGAACACCCTTTATGAGACCCTGACTTCACAGGTAACATTATTTTGTAACTATCTGTTTACAAATTTGTCTCAGTAGGTTGTAAGCGTCTGAAAGGCAGAATCCATATTTCACTAATTTTTGAATCCTCAGAACATGCTTAGCATCTGACAGCTATAGGGCCACGTGGTTGTACAGGACAGCGGTCCCCAACCTTTTTGGCACCAGGGACCAGTTTCGTGGAAGACAATTTTTCGACGGATCTGGGGGTGTGGGGGATGGTTTCCGGATGATTCAAACACATTACATTTATTGTGCACTTTATTTCTATTATTATTACACTGTCATATATAATGAAATAATTATACAATTCACCATAATGCAGAATCAGTGGGAGCCCTGAGCTTGTTTTCACTTGCCACTCACTGATAGGGTTTTGATATGAGTCTGCAAGCAATTGATTTATTATGGTCTCTGTGCAGTCACACCTCTCCGCTAACGATGATCTGTATTTGCAGCTGCTCCCCATCACTGCCTCAGCTCCACCTCAGATCATCAGGCATTAGATTCTCATAAGGAGTATGCAACCTAGATCCCTCGCATGCTCAGTTCACAGTAGGGTTCGTGCTCCTGTGAGAATGTGATGCCGCCACTGATCTGACAGGAGGCTGAGCTCAGGCGGTAATGAGAGCAATGGGGAGCAGCTGTAAATACAGATGAAGCTTCACTCACTCACCCGCCACTCACCTCCTGCTGTGTGGCCTGGTTCCTAACAGGCCACGGACCGGCACCGGTCTATGGCCTGGGGGTTGGGGACCCCTGGTGTAGGATACAAATAAATGATGCTTACTGGACTTGTGTAACCCAACCACACTGGACACATAGAGTGGTATTTTATCAGTGAGGATTTCTTTTAGCTATGTCACAAATCCTGGCCACTCTTCCCTGACCATAGAGGGGTTACTTTTTTTCTCAGATCATAAGAGATTTGGGAGGAGGCAGTCCAGAACTGATGTACAGCTGCTCAAAAGGAATCACCAAAGACGCGGATCATCTTGTTTCAGTCTTCTGTAATAGGAGGTTTCCTCTCAATGTTGCAGAATGGCTGCTTCATAGCCAGCCTCCACTTCTGGGCGCCAGGCAGGAAGGAAAAGTCTGTTTTCCTTCTCTCTCTCCTTCCTTCCTTCCTTCTCTCCCTCCCTCCCTCCTTCCTCCCTCCTTCCCTCCCTCCCTTCCTCCCTTCCTCCCTTTCTTCCTTCCTTCCTTCCTTCTTTCTCGCTCTTCCTCCCTCTCCCTCCTTCCTCCCCCACCCCTCTCTTTCCCTTTTTGTTCTTTCAACATTTAAGAAAACAGTAGCTTTCCTAGAAACCGCACCAAGAACTTCAGCCTGTATTTTATGGTCCAGCCTATATTTTATTGTCCAGCATCCGGTCACACAGTCTCCCCCAGGTGCAAGGGAGTTTAAGTAGGTGTCCTTTTAGGCTCATTGGCAAGCCCCCCAAAATGGGATCCCGTTGGCAAAGAAGAATGAGAGAAGGGCTTTTCAGTAGCAAGGTCTTGAATCCCATGCAATATAGGTTTGTTTGTCACTGTTGTTATTGTTAACAGTACTGGAGTTGTGACTGGTGCTGACCTATTTATAGAAAAGAAAAGGTTTTTTTAATTTAAATATTTTTATATTTTAAATTCCATAAAGAAGAAATTTGTTTCAATAATCACTTAAGCTGTTAGGTTATATAACCTGCTAGTAATAAACTATTTTGATGGGAGAGAAAAATGTGTTGGAGAGTGTCCCAGGAATTCTGGACGCAGAATAGTAGGCTAATTGAGTGCTTATGCAGTCATTGGATAAACTCACAATTCAACTGAACAAGAAATTAAATATATAACCTCAAAATATTTCATGATTCATTGCATTGGGAAACCAGTATTAACTTATTGCATCCTATTGATTCAGCATGATAAATAGAGCATTTTAATGGGGACTTTGATTCCATAATAATTCAGTTTCTGACATCTGTAGAAATTTTATATCAGCCAGCAGAACAGCTAGCAATCTTGAGCCACGCTGGTATGATGTTTGCTTTTCAAAGTTGGTGCCCTTTCCCTCTTAGATACAGCCATACTCAATTAAAATCATGCAATGTTGGCTAAGTAACAGGGCAGCAACCAAGATTGAAATTGTGGAGAAAAATTCCAAAGCATGTCTGAATAATAGGAAGCAGGAACTCAAAACTAGAAACTGCTTTCTGCTGTAATCACACCAGTGCAGCCGTTAGAGATGTTTCCATTGATTTTGGGAGTG